>NC_072428.2:109483863-109786893 GCF_028878055.3 Symphalangus syndactylus
AGTCTCCTTCTTCAGTTAACTTATGAGTCCCTTTCTTCATTTGGTTTCCATGAACATTCTTCTTACATACATATTTTTCAAGTGATGAACACCATTAATGGTTTCACTTCCTGCTGGGACCTAGAATCCAACAAATCTTAAAAATCATAATTGGCTTTGCCCTCAGTACATGACCATCAGTAAAACTAGAACAGAAGTTACAATTGACATCCTCACATTAAGATAGATGTGTAAATAATATATCATAATGTAAAGTGCTAGAAACATAATTAGTGGCTAATAGTCTAATATATGTCCTCCTTTATTTTCTTTTATTAGCTCTGATTCAGATCATAATAGTCTGGAGTACAGTTATTGCCCCTTAATTATCCAATATACCATAAACCTTTTCTCATGCTAATACATTTTAGCTTCTAAATGAGTTTTCTATAACATGAAATAGAATACAGTCTCACAAGATCTTATGGTTTTAAAAAGGGGAGTTTCCCTGCACAATTTCTCTTCTCTTGTCTGCCGCCATAAGAGACATGCCTTTCACCTTCTGCCATGATTGTGAGACTCCCCAAGCCACGTAGAACTGTGAGTCCATTAAACCTCCTCCATTTGTAAATTTTCCAGTCTCAGATACATCTTTATCAGCAGCTTGAAAATGGACTAATACAGTAGACAATGAAACTAAGTCATAAAAACAAGTAGGAGAGGTGAGTGACTGGCAAATCAATGACCAGCAGTGAAAGGCATTCCAAAGAGAGGAAATGTCATATAAAATAATTGAGATAATCCTTTTTTTTAAAAATAGAGATGTTCAATAATCATTTTTATACCAGTTTTCCAAAGGGAATTGACTGTTGCTTTTGCAAAATAGATTCGTTTTAATATAGCTGGAACATGGGCACAATTGAGAAACTAATAGATAATAAAGATTGATGGTTTGGTTGTTGGATTGAAAAGGCTTTTGTATGTTTTACTAAGTAATGTAGACTTTATTCTTTACACAGTATGTAAAATTTAGGAGTGTTTTAAGTTTTGGTTACATGTGTGTGTGGCTTTTGGATATTGTTTATTATTTGTTTTTTTCTGTGTTTGTAGCAGGTGTATTATTTATTTATTTATTTTCTTTTTGAGATGAGGTAATGCTCCACTATCCAAATTGGAATAGAGTGGCACAATCTTGGCTCACTGCAGCCTCAAGCTCCTGGGCTCAAAGGATCTTCCTGGCTCAGCCTCCCAAATAGCTGGGACTACAGGAATGCAACATCATACTCGGCTAATTTTTGTATTTTTTTTTTCATAGAGACAGGGTCTCAGTGTGTTGTCTAGGCTGGTCTTGAATTCCTGGCCTCAACCAGTCCTCTTCTGTTGGCCTCCAAAATTGCTAGGATTACAGGCATGAGACACTGCACCAGCACGTATTATTTTGTATTATTGTATTCTATTTCATGTTATAGAAAACTCATTTTCGGAGCTAAAATGTATTAGCATGAGAAAATGCTTATGGTGTATTGGATAATTAAGGAGCAATAACTGTAATCCAGACCATTATGTTCTGAATCAGAACTAAGAAAAGAAAATAAAGGAAGACATGTATTAGTCTATTAGTGACTAAACACACACACAAACTCTACTCAGAATGTATTATTTAAGCAAAAAAGAGTGTATCTGAAAGTTTTACAAGACGTCTATAAAATTCAGATATTTTACAATGAAGCAGTGTTTTTGTTACATAATAATTTAATGCTCATTTTTGAAACATAATGAGGGGTAAAAAAATATTACATTTCAAAGAATTTTCTGAGACCCCATTACATTTCCTGGGTATTCAACATACAGAATTATACGTGAATTCTCATATACAACCACATTTCCATAAACACACCTAAAAGATGCAAATCTAGGGAGAGATAGAAATAAACAAAACCTAGGAAGTTACGTACAATTATAGAATCACATTTACATGGGTTATCTTCGCAAGATATAAAATTTACATATGTAGAATATGATTATAATTAGAATTTAGTAATTATATTAAGACATGATATGGACTTCTACATATCAAAATCTACTACCGATGAAATAGCTTGCCTTAAAACTCCTGTACAGAAAAGAGATACAGATGCCTTTTATTTAATGTAATGTGAGAAGATGTCTAACAACATATTCTGCCTCAAGCATCTTACAGTCTATCCTTAAACTAGATTTCATCATGATGTGCCACCCTTCCAATTCAGATACTGTCTTCAATATTTTGAACACTGAATTAATAAATATGACATAGAGTCTGCTCTTTAGGATCTTACCAAATAGTGCGCAGAGCCTGAGGGAGAAAGGAGGGCTAGTGATAAGTTATAGAGACAACCCTACTTTCCAGCTCAGACTCTTGCAAGTAATTTTAACATTCAATAGATTTCCACGGTGGTCAAAGATTGTGGTATGAATCAGAATTTTTAATGATTGACATTGCTCTAACTTGATTAATGGCAGCAAGAACATCTGTATGGATTGAACTTTTGTCGTTTGCACACACAGCCAATTTTGGCCTTTTGTGTATTACAGAACTCTGTTGCTGTGGCTCTGTCTAGAATATGTCATAAAGTTAATTAAGTCAAAGTATATTGTAGAGCTATCTTGCATATCTAAAAATAGTTCTGTCTAATAATAATACACTATCTATCTTCCCTGGCTGTATCCTCATTTTGGTGAGTGTGATAAGTATGGTAGCCAGTGGCTTGGCAAAGCTACAGCACCGGTCATGATGACAAGCATCCAGAGAAGATAGATGATTTAGTGCATCCATCTAGTTCACATTGCTGGAAAATATTCAGACTACGTGATGCCTAGGTTGTGTGTTCCTTGAGGCAAGAGTCATATTTTTTTTAATCTTTGCATGACCTAGCACATATAATATATAGAAGACACTTCTTAAAAGGAAACAACAGAAGAACAGTAATATCATTTACAAATATGAGCATGCTATTTATTTTATACAACATACCTAGTTTCAGTGTATTAATGTAATATTATCATCATAAATAATAAATGCTGCTTTGTAGTGTAATTTAGGCTTACAAAATATCAGTTAGGTACTAAAGTGATTTTTCTTTATTACTGGTAATTACTAGCTCTGGGCAAAATTTGATAAGTATGGTGATTCTTTTATTTAGTTAAACTTAATTTTGACTAACTTCTTGAGATCTGAAATATATTTATGTATACAAAGTGAAATATGCAAAACAAGTATTACTTCTCAAAGTAAGATTTCTGAGTTCATGTACAAAATGTGTACTTACAGTTTTTTATAAGTCCTCTGAGGGATCTGGACTGGGAATGTAGAAGTAATAAGTAAGTATTTAAGTGACAGTTAGCATTCAATATAATTCTCATGCTTCCAAGAGTCTCACTACACACTTGTGCTATTTTTCATCCCCTGTTGATTTACTTGGTCTCCTTTCTATCTTTGCCATTATTAATTTCATGGTTCACACATAGAATTTGTTAGATGTTATTATTTGAGAAAGTTCAGGGAAATTCTGCCTTTGTTCATGAAATAGAAACAAATTTTTCCCTTTAGCTTCCTGAAAAGAAGTCATGTAACAGAACAAGTCATGCACAGAACAAAACATCAGTGGCATGATTTTATTTACTTGATATTTTGTTATATATGATAACTTTGTTAACAAGTCTGCTTTTTTGTTCATTTGCTTGTCTTGCTGATTTTCACATTCTTAAAATGTCTTAGGAATTGGAAACAACTGAACACTCTGTTGAGATTTGTGACTTTCATCCTTCTGGTTATAATTACATAGATTTTGCAAAAGTAGCAGAGATGCATCTATTATAACCATCAGTCAGGATGGTTATTAAGCACTTTCTGCAGTCAAGATTGCTGTGCCAGATGGTACTTGAGGAACAATAGACAATGCACTCCAAACTGCCAAGCATTTGTTCTGTGCAATTTTAACTTAGGGCTTGTATAAGAATAAAATAAAGCAAAGGTACCTACGAGAGTAAAATTTCTAGTGATGGATTGCTATACTTAGACTCTTTGATTTCCATACAAGGACAAATTAGTCACTATACTGGGAATGTATATTGTCTAATAACATACATATTTCTATAAAGACCAATAGTTAGATTACTAAAATGTACTTTTCTTTATACTACTATGTTCCAAGTTTTTTCTTGGGGTGATCTTTCATAGTTTAAAAAGGAGCTTCTTTTGGAGCAAGATGAGCTTGACTTGCATTGTAATAACAAAGTACCTATGATAGTTCTTCCCATAGTAAAGAATACTTAATGATACATAATTGTAGATAAGTTTTATTTTCCCTTTAAAACATTAATTGTCTTATAACTATCTATATTCCCAGGAGATGCAGAATCTATGAATGTGTTCAAAATAGTGAAATGGATATGATTGGGTCAAGCTCTGATTTTTCACCTGGCCATGCAGCCTTCAGTCCTATCACTCTTAATTCAAAGAAATTGTTACTTTTCCACATTGTCTTGTTTATTTTATCTGCTCATTTGTGTCATCCAATCAGTATTTTCACTTTGAGATAAGTAGCCCCCACAAGGCTTAGTCATATTTCATCTTCTCCAATTTGGTCTACTTAAAATCTCCAAGTTATATTTTGCTTTTCAAATATCCTACACATTGATTAAATCCCACATAAAGCTTCATCTTTTCACTGACAGCTTCTGAATCCCCAGTTCAACTGAATTTTTGTTCAAGTGTATTTATTTCTTCCATAACACTTTTGAGGCAACATGCATTAAAAACACAGTGTAATGAAAATAATTGAAAAATTTTACCAACAAAAATATAAGAGCATGAGGAGAAGGAAAGTATATTCTAGTGAATTCAGTGGCTATATGCTGGCATGACATCTTCCAGTGGGCTTTCTGAATTGCACCTGCACCCTTCTTTCAGAAACGTCCTTCTCTAATCCAAGCTCTGACCATATGCAGAGAAGTATCATTCTCTTTCATGGTGCATCCATTCTGGCCTCAGATGTTGGCATGAAAGGAAGCATGCCACAAAACATGGGCAAAAGCTTTCCCCAGAATTTTTTCTCCCTCTCTCTCTTAGACTTGAGTCTATTCTTCTCTTCTCTTATGAATTAAGGAATATGAGAGCCCAGAACAAACAGAGGCCCCTTTTTCACCTCATAGAAAAGGCAATCTGAAGGAGAGTCTGAGGAAGATGAAAAGTAGCAGACAGGGCTAATGTGCAGCTCCCAGTTGGATGGGAAGAACAGTGTGTGGAGATTCACATCATGAACTTTTGCTAAAAGAGCCAAGACAGGAACATACCAGGAAAACTGAAAGAATTCACAGATCCTTTGAAAGAAGGAGCACACCACTGCAAATTCTGTGAGACAAGTGAAAAACTGAGTTTCCCAAGTGTGAGGTAGGGAATCCTGCCTCTGAACACATATCCTTACTGGGGAATCTGAAAATCCAGGTCACAAGAGAAATATTTAACCTAGAGTTGAAATAGATTTAGGAAGCTGTGCAAAATAAAAAAAAAGTGGAAGCAGCAGCGGGAAGAGCCTTGTAGGCACACTCAGTCTCCAGCTTGAACCCAGGGAAGCCATCCCTGACTATATCTCACAGGGGCCCTCTTGGCAGGCAGCCAGTGGAATTAGGAAGAAGTTACAGGATGAAAGAAGCTTCAAACTGAGATTTGTAACACAAATTTTATTGAGCAGAATTTGTGGGATGAATGGAAACTGCTGCAGTTAAGAGCACAGGAATTGCCACTGACAGTATGGGCAGACAGGGAGGGAAGAGGGAGGCCTGAAACGTGCGCTTGCTTTCTCAGGAGGGAAGCTGATAGCCTGGGGCAATGTTGAGTGGGGCACTGCAGGAGTGAGACCAGCCTTGCCAACTGCGTGGGAGCTGGGTGAGGCCTTCCACTACTGGCTATTCCTCACTAACCTGGAGAACTATATAACATAGCAGAGACAGCCATAATCCCCTCATAGAGTTAATATTTTGGAATGAGAAGACAGGACATATGCACAAAATACTACATGATAATTGTTATTAAGAAAAATAAAGTAATGGAGTGGAATAAAAATGTCGGGAATTTAAATGGAGATGAGGTCAGGGAGGTAACAGTATGTCAGATCATATAGCTAAGAGCAGTGGCTTATTCTGAGGGAAATAGTAACTGACTTCGTTGAAGTTTTTAAGAAAAGTGATGTAATCTGAATTTAACTTCAAAATAATTACTACGTTGTGATTAGAATAGAATAAAGGGAGTAGGGGTGGAATCAGATAACTGGTTAAGAGTCAACTGTAGTAACCAATGTAGGAAATAAGGAAAAGTCAGACCTGTGTAGGTATCATGGAGCTGATGAGAGGTGACTAGAATCTAGAGGTTTTGAAATAGAGCTGATAAGATTTACTGATATATCAAATATTAGACATGAGAAGAAAAGAGTCATCATACATGACTGCAAGATTTTGAACTAGGGCAATGGAATTGGAATTAACTGAGATAAAGACACAAAGAAACAAGGTTAAGGGAAGAGAATGGAAATCCAGAGTTTGATTTAGACAAGTTAGCACTGAGATGCTCATTATCACCTAAATCTAGATTTCAATTACGCAATTGCATATCTGAGTTAGAAGTTCAAAATAGAGGTACTAGATAGAGTCATACATTTGGGGATTATTATATAGATGGCATTTCATGCCATAAAAAAAGACACAATAAAATTTCAGAGGAGTTTCTGTAAATAGTGACAAGAGCCAAGGGCTGAGCCCCAAATACTGCAATATATTGGAGACCAAAGGAAGCTGAGAAGGAGCAGCAGTGAAATATGAAAGAAAAACTGGGAGAGTAAGATGTCCTGGAAATTGAGCTAGGTGGTAAAGGAAGGTATCACATCTGCATCAGGCACTGCTGTTAGAACAAGAAGGTATAGCAACTGCATCAGGTGCTTCTCATACAAAAGTAAGATGAAAGTGGTCCAATATTACTCACCACTTATTCTGTCTTATCCTTCCTTGGAATTGGAGGAAAATACCGGGCACCTGTCAGCCAGTTAAAAACGATTAGCATGGCCACCGGACTTAAGACTCAAGTGTGAGGCTATCTGGGGAAGGACTTTCTAACAACCTGGGTTGGGGACATTGGTCTGCCTGGAGCCAGCTTCCACTTTCAATTTTCTTGGAGAAGCCAGGGGCCGACTAGAGGCAGAAAGCTGTTGTCCCAAATTCCTGGCATTAGCTGGTTGAGATCATGGTGCAGGAAGAAGTCTCTACTCAACAGTCGCCCATGCCTGCACCCCTACCTTTCCTTCTGACCCATACCTCCTGGGTCCTGACCACGACTTTCTTGAAAGTGTAGCCCCAAAATTCTCCTTACTTCTGAATCTACTTACTCTGATCCCTGCCTCCTGGGTACTAATGGTTCAGACTTTCATTTCCTCTAGCAAGTTGTATTTCCAAAGGGATCCAAGGAAGCTCTATGCTGCGTCCTTAGGCACCTAGGCTATAACCCAGGTGGGACCCGTTCCCCACCACCCTTGCCAGAGCCCCAAGTTTGTAATGGCTAAGAGAGAGAGATGGAGAGAGAGAGAGAGATAGAGGGAGGAGAGAGAGAGAAAGATGGAGGGAAGAGAGAGAGAAATGGAGAGGAGAGAGAGAGAGAGATAGAGGAGAGAGAGATGGAGGAGAGAGATAGAGACAAAGAAGGAGTCAAATAGGAAAAGAGAGAAAGATAAAAATAGTAAAAAAAAAAAAAAAAGAAAAAGACAAAGAAAAAGAAAAAAACCAGTGTGCCCTATTCCTTTAAAAGCCAGGGTAAATTTAAAACCTATAATTGATAATTGAAGGTCTTCTCCATGACCCTATAATACTCCAATATTACCTTGTTGTCAGTGTAAACAAGGGCGTAGCCTGAAAACACTGAGAATACTGCTAATCTTAAAGGATAAGTTTATCACTCAGTCAGCTGCAGACATTAGGAAAAAACTTCAAAAGTCCGCCTTAGACATGAAGCAAAACTTAGAAACCCTATTGAACTTGGCAACCTGGGTTATTTATAATAGAGATCAGGAGGAGCAGGCGGAACGGGACAAACGAGATTAAAAGAAAGGCCACCGCTTTAGTCATGGCCCTCAGGCAAGCAGACTTTGGAGGTCCTGGAAAAGGGGAAAGCTGGGCAAATCGAATGCCTAATAGGGCTTGCTTCCAGTGCGGTCTACAAGGACACTTTAAAAAAGACTGTCCAAGTAGAAATAAGCCACCCCCTTGTCCATGCCTCTTATGTCGAGGGAATCACTGGAAGGCCTACTGCCCCAGGGGATGAAGGTCCTCTGAGTCAGAAGCCACTAACCAGATGATCCAGCAGCAGGACTGACGGTGCCCGGGGCAAGGACCAGCCCATGCCATCACTCTCACAGAGCCCTGGGTATGCTTGACCATTGAGGGTCAGGGGATTAACTGTCTCCTGGACACTGGTGTAGACTTCTCAGTCTTACTCTCCTGTCCTGGACAACTGTCTTCCAGATCTGTCACTATCTGAGGGGTCCTAGGACAGCCAGTCACTAGATACTTCTCCCAGCCACTAAGTTGTGACTGGGGAACTTTACTCTTTTCACATGCTTTTCTAATTATGCCTGAAAGCCCCACTCCCTTGTTAGGGAGAGACATTCTAGCAAAAGCAGGGGCCATTATACACCTGAACATAGGAGAAGGAACACCCGTTTGTTGTCCCCTGCTTGAGGAAGGAACTAATCCTGAAGTCTGGGCAACAGGACAATATGGATGAGCAAAGAATGCCTCTCCTATTCAAGTTAAACTAAAGGGTTCCACCTCCTTTCCCTACCAAGGGCAGTACCCCCTTAGACCTGAGGCGCAACAAGGACTCCAAAAAATTGTTAAGGACCTAAAAGCCCAAGGCCTAGTAAAACCATGCAATAGCCTCTGAAAGACTCCAATTTTAGGAGTACAGAAACCCAGCGGACAGTGGAGGTTAGTGCAAAATCTCAGGATTATCAGCGAGGCTGTTGTTCCTCTCTACCCAGCTGTACCTAATCCTTATACTCTGCTTTCCCAAATACCAGAGGAAGCAGAGTTGTTTATAGTCCTGGACCTTAAGGATGCCTTTGTCTGCATCCCTGTACATCCTGACTCTCAATTCTTGTTTGCCTTTGAAGATCCTTCAAACTCAATGTCTCAACCCACCTGGACTATTTTATCCCAATGGTTCAGGGATAGCCCCATCTATTTGGCCCAAGAATTGAGCCAATTCTCATACCTCCACACTCTTGTCCTTAGGTGTGTGGATGATTTACTTTTAGTCACCCATTCAGAAACCTTGTGCCATCAAGCCACCCAAGTGCTCTTTAATTTCCTCGTCACCTGTGGCTACAGGTTTCCAAACCAAAGGCTCAACTCTCTCACAGCAGTTTAAATACTTAAAGCTAAAATTATCCAAAGGCACCAGGGCCTTCAGTGAGGAATGTATCCAGCCTATACTGGCTTGTCCTCATTCCCAAACCCTAAAGCAACCAAGAGTGTTCCTTGGCATAACAGGTTTCTGCCGAATATGGATTCCCAGGTATGGCGAAATAGCCAGACCATTATATACACTAATTAAGGAAACTCAGAAAGCCAATACCCATTTAGTAAGATGGACGCCTGAAGGAGAAGCGGCTTTCCAGGCCCTAAAGAAGGCCCTAACCCAAGCCCCAGTGTTAAGTTTGCCAACGGGGCAAGACTTTTCTTTATATGTCACAAAAAAACAGGAATAGCTCTAGGAGTCCTTACACAGGTCCAAGGGATGAGCTTGCAACCCATGGCATACCTGAATAAGAAAATTGATGTAGTGGCAAAGGGTTGGCCCCATTGTTTACAGGTAGTGGCGGCGGTAGCAATCTTAGTATCTGAAACAGTTAAAATAATACAGGGAAGAGATCTTACTGTGTGGACATCTCATGATGTGAATGGCATACTCACTGCTAAAGGAGACTTGTGGCTGTCAGACAACTGTTTACTTAGATATCAGGCTCTATTACTTGAAGGGCCAGTGCTGTGACTGCTCACTTGTGCAACTCTTAACCCAGCCACATTTCTTCCAGGCAATGAAGATAGAACATGACAATCAACAAGTAATTGCTCAAACCTATGCCACTTGAAGGGACCTTTTAGAGGTTCCCTTGACTGATCCCGACCTCAACTTGTATACCGATGAAAGTTCCTTAGTAGAAAATGGACTTTGAAAAGTGGGCTATGCAGTGGTCAGTAATAATGGAATACTCGAAAGTAATCCCCTCACTCCAGGAACTAGTGCTCAGCTGGCAGAACTAATAGCCCTCACTTGGGCACTAAAATTAGGAGAAGGAAAAAGGGTAAATATATATGCAGACTCTAAGTATGCTTACCTAGTCCTCCATGCCCATGTAGCAATATGTAGAAAAAAGGAATTCCTAACTTCTGAGGGAACACCTATCAAACATCAGGAAGCCATTAGGAAATTATTGGCTGTACAGAAACCTAAAGAGGTGGCAGTCTTACACTGCCAGGGTCATGAGAAAGGAAAGAAAGGGAAATAGAAGGTAACTGCCAAGTGGATATTGAAGCCAAAAGAGCCACAAGGCAGGACCCCCCATTAGAAATGCTTATAGAAGGACCCCTAGTATGGGGTAATCCCCTCCGGGAAACCAAGCCCCAGTACTCAGAAGAAGAAATAGAATGGGGAACCTCAAGAGGACATAGCTTCCTCCCATCAGGATGGCTAGCTGCTGACAAAGGAAGAATAGTTTTGCCTGCAGCTAACCAATGGAAATTACTTAAAACCCTTCACCAAACCTTCCACTTAGGCATTGATAGCACCCATCAGGTGGCCAAATTATTATTTACTGGGCCAGGCCTTTTCAAAACTATCAAGCAAATAGTTAGGGCCTGTGAAGTGTGACAAAGAAATAATCCCCTGTACTGCAGGCCACACACTGTGTCTTTAACCTCTTTGTTAAGTTTGTTTCTTCCAGAATCGAAGGTGTAAAATTACAAATAGTTCTTCAAATGGAGCTCCAGATGCAGTCCATGACTAAGATCTACCGCGGACCCTTGGACCAGCCTGCTAGCCCATGCTCTGATGTTAATGACATCGAGGGCACCCCTCCCAAGGAAATCTCAACTGCACAACCCCTACTACACCCCAATTCAGCAGGAAGCTGTTAGAGTGGTCATCAGCGAACCTCCCCAATAGCACTTGGGTTTTCCTATTGAGAGGGGGGACAGAAAGACAGTACTAGCTGGATTTCCTAGGCCAATTAAAAATCCCTAAGCCTAGCTGGGAAGGTGACCGCATCCATCTTTAAACACAGGGGTTGCAACTTAGCTCACACCTGACCAATCAGAGAGCTCACTAAAATGCTAATTAGGCAAAAACAAGAGGTAAAGAAATAGCCAATCATCTATTGTGTGAGAGAACAGTGGGAGGAACAATAATTGGGATATAAATCCAGGCATTCGAGCCGGCAATGGCAACCCCCTTTGGGTCCCCTCCCTTTGTATGGGAGCTGTGTTTTCACTAGATGTAAGTCTTGCAACTGCAAAAAAAAAAAAAAAGAAAAAGAAAAGTAAGATGAAGACTGATAATTTACTATTTATTATAGAAACATGGGAGGCATTGATGTCCTGCTAAGATTATTGTCAGTAGAATAGTGAGTTCCAGAAAGAATAAGCTATAGCCAATTATTTTGAGGTATTTTGCTATAAAGAATACCAAATGGGGAAGCATGTGGAGGAAAATGTGTGTGTGTCTGTGTGTGTGTGTATGTGTGCATATATATATACATATATACATAAAACATCTCCCTCTTCCTCTCTCTATAGTTATATTTATAATTATATGTATGTAAATATATATATAACTTTACATATAAAGTTGTTTACAGGTAGTGGCGTTTACAGTTATACATATATGTTTACAGTTATATATATAACTTTACATATAAAGTTATATATATAGAGAGAGATAGTTTTACATAGAGTTACATATAGAGATATATCTCTCTCTATATATTTAGTTACATATATAAATATATTTTCTCTATATATAGAGAAAAATAAGTTTGTATATTTGTATTTGTCTGTTTTAAGATAAGAGAAATATGACTATTTGAGGGATGGGAATAATTATCATATAAATAGACAATAGTTAACGATGAAGAAGATCATTTCTTGTGCAAATGTCCTTTCACAGCCAAAACAAGATAGTATGTATTGCCAAATTGAGTGCAATTTAATGAGCAATAGAAACTGTAAATACATACATCTGAGCCACTATTTGACCAGAAAAATGGGAGAAAAAAATACATATCTGAAATTAAGCTATATGTTATTTGAAAGAGTTCCATTTATAACCATTAGAAATATTTCACAGCTGTTTGTTTCCTTGTATTATTTTTGTCAAATTTGATGTTGGTGTTATGCCCAATTCATAACATCAATTAGAAATCTTCAAACTTTGTTTTTGATTTTGAGTACAAATTTTCATATTTTGATATTTATGCAGAATTTTTGCCCCTGAATTTCAACCTCAGTGTCACTCCCATGGTTACATTTGGCAAAAGAAACATTGAATACATAACTAAAGTTACTAATTAGCTGACCTTAAAATAGAAGATTATCCTGGATTATGAAGTAGATGCCAATGTAATTACTCAAGCCCTGAAAGGAAGACATCAGTCAGATGTGGCAGAAAGGGAAATAAGAGATATTTTAAGTATCAAAATGACATGGAGTGACCATGCGGAAAACTTGCAAAGGGAATAAATTTGACTAATAACTAGTGACTGTAGAAAAGGAACCCAAAGCACAAATAAGAGTCTAGTCCTAGCTGACATCTTGATTCTAGTATTTATTTATTTTTCTTTCCAAATTTTATTTTAGTTTCAGGGATAGGTGTGCAGGTTTGTTACATAGGTAAATTGTGTGCCAAAGGGGTTTAGATTATTTCATCACCCAGATAATAATAACATAGTACTCAGTAGGTAGCTTTCTGATTTTCACCCTCCTCCTGATGGCAGCAGTGGGCCATCTGGAGTGGCCACTGTCATCATGCCAGCAGCAGCAGGGAGGCCTGGCTGGGGCTGCACCCTCAGTGGTACTGACAGAAGCCAGCGATAAGTGGGAGCCTCTCCCTTTCTGAGTTGGGGTGGGAGCTCTCCATGTGCCACCGCAGCTGCCCAAAATGTGGCTGCTGACCTGGGCCTCCCACTCCACAGAGCAGGCAGGAGCTCCACCTTCCCAGGCACAGCTGCAGCTGCCAAAACTGGGGTTGTGGACCTAGGAATCCCTGCACTCTTGGGAGCCCAGGAAGGCACCCCCTTGCCCTTGCAGATTTGGAGGTACCGGCTTCCTGGCCTCTCCCTTCTCCTCATGCCTGCTCTGGAGCAGGTTTGGGGCTGAGCCCAGGCACTGTCATAGCCTGGCTGGGTGTGCACATATTCAGGCCCTGCCACCTTGGTCCCCTCCAGAATTTGGGCTCTGTGAAGTCTGGTGGGAAGTTGATGGGGGTGGCTGAGAGTGGCTCAGTGCTGGCCTTCAGGGGCCCCTTGATGTGAGCAGCCTGGGTGCCATGGATGGTGACAGGAGACAGACAGGCTCCTGGGCAGGAGGGTTGGGTCCCTGGTGAGTCCCCACCTTAAGGAAAGGACAGGGCTGAAGGCTGAGGGCCAAGCTGCCAGTCTCGTGGACTGGAGTGGGAACTTGTGGTACTTTCCCGTGCTCACCTATGGATGCCTGTGCACCAATTAGCATGTATTTCCTCTCCTCTGAGGCCTATAAATGCCCCAGGATCAGCCAGAGCAGAGACAATGGGGAAACCAGCTGCAAGCAGAGCTACCATCTCTCCCCAGAGCTGCAGATGATAGGACAAACAGCTGCAGAGAGGGGGTACCCTCTCTGCTAGGAGCTGAACACTCATTGAGAGACCCTGGCTATGGAGAGATGCTGCCCACCGCAGGTCTTCTCTGAGCTGCTCTCTTGCTCAGTAAATCCCCTCTTTGTCTTGCTCACCCTCCACTTGTCTGCATCCTTCATTTTTCCTGGTCGTAGGACAAGAACCCATGACCTGCTGAATGGTGAGGCTGAAAGAGCTGCTGTAACACAAACAAGGCTGAAACATGCTCGTTGCTCACCATGTTGTGGGCAAAGAGAAAAAGAGAAGAGCTGTGGCCCTTTGGGGAATCCAGACTTGGAGACTCCCTTAGCCAGGACTGTGACTGCCTCTTTGGGGCCCTGTGATTCCTGGCACCTCCAAGCTTCCCAGTGCCACCATGTCCACTAGTGCCAGCTGGGGAGGCACTTTGGGATGCACCTTTGGAGCCACAGCCTTCCAGGGAGCTGGCACCTATGCTGGACATTAAAAGAGAACTGGAACCTGGAGCTGCTCACCCCATAGCAGCATGCAGAGGCCGGACCCCACACTTGCTCACACACCCATTGCCACTCCATGCCTGACTCAAATCCCCCTTGGAGGCATGGGATCCAGGGTTGTAGCATGAGCTCAATGCAGCCTGCCAGGCCAAGTGAGTGGAATGAGCCCAGCAAGTCCAAGCACAACTCTACCTTTGGCACCACCAGCCACAGATTCCTGCCAGAAAAGTGACACCCCAAAAAATCCCATAACATTTCCACCCTCTACCACCCTGAAGTAATCCCTTGTGTCTATAGTCCCTTTCTTGTACTCATGTGTACTCAATGTTTAGCTCCCACCTGTAAGTAAGAACATACAATATTTGGTTTCCTGTTCCTGCATTAGTTCACTTGGCTAATGGCCTCCAGCTCCATCTATGCTGCTGCAAAAGACATGATCCTGTTCTTTTTAATGGCTGTGTAGTATTCCATGGTATATATCTACCACATTTTCTTTATCTAGTCTACTGTTGATGGGCATTTAGGTTGATTTCATATCTTTGACTAATAACTAGTGACTGTAGAAAAGGAACCCAAAGCACAAATACGAGACTAGTCCTAGATGACATCTTGATTCTAGTATTTTTTTTCTTTCCAAATTTTATTTTAGTTTCAGGGATAGGTGTGTAGGTTTGTTACATAGGTAAATTGTGTGCCAAAGGGGTTTGGTGTACAGATTATTTCATTACCCAGATAATAATAACACCCAGATAATTGTGAACACTGCTGTGATGAATATAGGCATGTGTCTTTATCGTAGAATGATTTAGACTCTTTTGGGTATATACCCAATTACGGGATCACTGGGTCAAATGGTAGCTGCATCTTAAGTTTTACGAGAAATTATCACACTGCTTTCCACAGTGGCTGAAATAATTTATATTCTCATAGCAGTGTGTAAGCATTCTCTTTTCTCCACAATCTCACTAGCACCTGTTATTTTTTTAACATTTTAATATTAGTCATTCTAACTAGCATGAGATGGTATCTCATTGTGACTTTGATTGGTATTTATCTAATAAATAGTGATGTTAAGCACATTTTCATATGCTTGTTGGCCATGTGTATGTCTTCTTTTCAGAACTGTCTATTGCTGTCCTTTGCCCACTTTTTGATAGAGTTATTTGATTTTTGCTTTTTAACTTGTTTAAGTTCCTTCTAGATTATTGATATTAGACCTTGGTTGGATTCATAGTTTTCAAATATTTTTTCTCATTCTGTAGGTCTGTTTATTCTGTTGATAGTTACTTCTGCTTTGCAGAAGCTCTTTAGTTTAAATCGGTCCTGTTTGTCAATTTTTGCTTTTTGTTGCAATTGCCTTTGTAGTCTTTGTCATCAGATCTTTGCCAGGGTTTATGTCCAGAATGGTATTTCCTAGATTTTCTTCAAGTATTTTTATAGTTTTATGTTTTACATTGAAGTCTGTAATCCAACTTGAATTGATTTTTCTATATTGTGAAAAGAAGGGTCCAGTTTCAATCTTCTGCATATTACTAGCCAGTTATCCCAGCGTCATTTATTGAACAGGGAGTCCTTCTCTTATTGCCTGTTTTTGTTGACCTTGTCAAAGATAAGAGGGTTGTAGGTGAGCAGCTTTGCTTCTGGGTTCTCTAACCTGTTCTGTTTGTCTGTCTGTTTTTGTACCAGCACTATGTGGTTTTCGGTACCGTGGCCTTGTAGTATATTTTGAAGTTGAATAACGTGATACCTCTGGCATTTTTCTTTTTGCTTAGGATTGTTTGGCAATTAAGGCTTTTTATTTTTATTTTTGATTCATATTAGTTTTAAGTATTTTTTTCTAATTCTGTTAAAAATGTAGTTGGTAGTTTGCTAGGAATGGCACTGACTATGTAAATTGCTTTGGGCAGTATGGCCATTTTAACAATATTAATTCTTCCTATCCATGACCACAGAATGTTTTATCAGTTGTTTGTGTTTTCTCTTATTCCTTTCACCAGTGTATTGTGATTCTCATTGTAGATTTCAAATTTTTAAATCTGGAGCAGAGAATCCAACCATGCTGTGCTGAACTTCTGTAGACACCGAGATACCACTAAGGGAGTGTCATTTCAAGCATCTAAATTCATAATAACATGTTATACAATAATAGAAAATTAATAGAACAGCAACAACTGGAAATGAGTTTTTAATTCCAGCGGAGAGAGAGTTTGGGCAACTCTCACCTAATGGTGTAGGTATCTTCAGTGATACAGAAGTGAGATCCTCCCCTGGGAATTAGGAAGATAGTGTAGAAGAATGAAATCAAAGTCTGATAATTGTCCGGTGCTCATTAAGTGCCAAGTAGCTAGTGAGGTGTCTTTCCCAAGTAAACACAGAGATTGTCTTATCCCCATATATAATGCACTTCCAGATGACTTCATTTGTACAATAATAAATCATTACTCTCTACACAGTTGATTACCATAAAACAGAATATTCACTCAGCCTGCACTAAAGTGCCTTCAACAAGAATTGGAAAAATAACATTCATTCCAGTTTTAGAATGATAGAAATGTAAAACTCAATAACTGTCATAAAGTCCCATTTTATTATATATGAATTAATAAGCAGAAAAAGTTGGTCTATGGGGCTAATAAAAAAAACCATAAATATTGAGGAGAGCAAAAATGGAAGAGGGAGAGAACACTACATTTCCTGGGACTGTTCAAATTTATGTTAAACTACATTTCTAAAACTTAACATTGTATTCCACAAAATATTCCATGTCCTCATGTGACTTGGAAAGAAGAGAAATACCATGCCTAAGGAGACAATGTACTTCTGTACAGAGAGAAATATCTATAGAAACTGTTCAATAACAATGACAAGGGAAGTAGAGGTATATAGATTAGGGATCGAATATTAATTATGTCCAAGAATGGGAAAGGACTTCAGTCAAGTCATTGAGCATAGAAGGGATTCCATAGGGTACAGTTGGGAGAGTCCAAAATGATGTAAACAGTGGGGATTCATTCATCAGGGAAAGCTCTCAGAACAGTATTGAGGTTAGGTGCTGGATTAGACAGATAGAGATATTGAAATTTTACAAGGTGATTAATAAATGAAGGCAGTCTTCTAAGGCATGAGATAATGAGTGGTCTCCATAGTATGGAGTGGGAATATTCTGATATAAAGGTTTTTGCATGCCAACATAGGCAGATATGTTAGAAGGGGCAAGTCTATAAAGGATGGTGCTTCAGAGTTCAGCGCCTCAGTACACAGATCATAGCTTGAAAGTAGATTCTCTTTCACTGATTGAGTGTCTTTGGAAAAGTTAATGAATCTTTCTTATTTATAACTATAAACCTGTAAAATGAGAATAATAATGAGATATTTTTCTTAGCTTTATTGTGAGAGTAGGAAAGATGTGCAATCTGCCAAGCAATGACTAGCTAAGAATCAAAACAATTATTGCAAGATAGGTCTGTAAAAATACCAAAACACTTGGTGCTTGTGAAAAAAAAAAAACAGAAACCTAATATGAAATATAATAAATGGATTTTGAATATGTACATTTTAAATACTACTTATATGTTATATACTGAGAAGTCCAAATAATATGTCATACACTGAAGTTTTTGTAAGATTATAACTTTGCTGTACTAGAATATAATAATTATAAATATATTTAGGATGTTTTAGCTATAGGTTAATTATAAAGAAAATAATTTTCTATGGCTATAATTACTTCTCTCTGTAATTATTAAGAAAGAAATGAGAAACTTTTCCTATATTTAGGGTGGTAAATAATTTATCACTCAAACAATGACACTTAAGATACAATGTGCACTTACAGTTCCACAGGCTTAACAGGAAGAATGACTGAGAGGCATCAGGAAACTTATATGGCAGAAGGGCATGGGGAAGCAAGGACTTTCTTAACATGATGGCAGGAGACAGAGACAGTGAGCGAAGGGGGAAGTGCCACACACTTTTAAACCATCAGATCTCATGAGAACTCACTATCTCAAGAACAGCAAAGGGGAAATAAACCTCCATGATCCAATCACTCCCACCAGGTCCCTCCTCCAATTCGACATGAGATTTTGGTGGGGACATAAATCATGTGCTAAACACAATTAGCAAGTACTAATTGATGTATTCAGAGACAAAACAGGAATATTTATGCAAATAGTCATCATATCTACAGAATCTTAAATATCTGTTTGTAATTACTTGATTGAGATGACAGAAAATAAAATGCATTATGTTCTGAACTGGGGCTTCCAAGTTCTTTAAGTAGTTACACTCTCACCACCACCCCACATTTCCTTAGCACCTTCCACTTTCATGAAAATTATAGCTATGATTATCATCAAGTTTTACAGGAGAAAATTAATTTGTTTTGTTTTTAAAGTAGATGGACGGCAGAGGAAATAAGTACAGGATTTGGTGAAGAGAACACCTCAAGTATTTTTTATCTCCTTCTCTTTTTTAAATCCAACTATCTACGTCTCTCAAGAAAAGCAGCTTCTGACCCCCAGCAGGTCAGTGAGCCAGACATGGAGTGTGTGAGTGAGCCTTCAAAGTTTGCTGGAATTTAATAAGGTCAGCAAGCGCAGGCATTTTTCCTCTTTTCAGTGTGAATAAAATGTAACAGTTAAAGCCCCAGAATGTCAGAAAGGATATTTATTGTTTTAATTGTGCCCTTAAAGATAAAATCTCCTTAGTGTCCCTGGTCTCCTGTTATAGGGAGCAGAGAAGAAGCTCAACAAGTTGGCTGTCTTTCCTTCACTGGTTCTGTAACTAGAAGATGAAATGAAGGCTGGGGAGGAGAGAATCCTCCTTGTATCTGGACAGGCACTGGCAAAATGCCTGCTGGAAAAAAGTTGGCCATAGATTATTTTCTATTGCTTGAGCTATCACAAAACACAATGCAAGGCATTCAATGTCAGAACTTAATTTCCAAAGAACAAGTGAACTAAAATAAAGTACAATAAAAGTATAAAAATATACATATAAATGAGTTGTCTCCAGTCTGCAGCTGAGTCTTGAGGGAGTCCTAATTAATATCATCCCTGTGTTTCCCACCTTGGTTTGGAATATGTTGAGATTGGCAGAGGAGTGTAAACTGGGACCAAATCTGTCACTAAAATGCTGATTTAGAGGATGAAAGTTAGATGCGCAACACAAATAGGCCTAATGATGAACCCCCAAATTAGATGAACTGCCCCACACAAATATAGGAACCACTGGTCAATGACTAGGCTGTCCATGTGAGGGTCTAGCCCCATTAAACTTAGTGTTGACTAGAGTGGGTCTTTCCTATATGTACCAAATTTCTAAAAGAAAAGAGGACAGAGAGAGCTGAGTTATACTTTCTATATCCTTATGATTGAGCTGCAGGAATAATTAATGTCAATGCCTTTTTTTGTATAAGATGGCTTAAACTAGAACTGGGTTCCTAATTTCAGTTATATGTCTTTGTCTTAATGGAAAAAAATACTCTGGAAGGAGATGGTTCTGAGTAGTTCATCTGAATAAAGAAGATATGCACTTCAGGGGCCCTAATCCCTGCCAGGCAGCCAACTCCTCTATTCTTCAAAGCAAAGGGGAAGCCTCCCTGGTCCCCTTATTGCCTCAGAAATCAGAAAGCTGTTATGGGAGGGCCTAGGAGGAATAGGAGTGCTAGGAGGAAAAGTATCAGACAATAAATGGATACAGTTTTAAACTGTATTTGAACGCAATAAAAATGTATATACTATCCTAGGTGTGATGTCCTACCAAATATTCAGATTAAGTATATGTCTTTCAACATGGTTTTATAAGAAGTGTGATTTCAGTATTAAATATATTCTCAATTATTTTAAGCATGTATGAATTGCTAAATGCTAGGGCTGGAGTGCAGGGGTTTATGATAGAGTAAGTCTTCCACATTCCTAGGATAAATTTTCTCTAAACATTCTTAACACATTGCCCCATTCATTATTCTTGCATTATACATGTGGAATGAGTAACCTGATCACTGAATACTGTATCTTATAGAACTATGTTTTCCTGTTGCTTTGCATCCTCACCAGCAATTGATACTGTGAAGTTTATTTTTGTATTTTATCACACTTAATGTTTAGTGATTAACTCATTATTGTTTGAAACTGTGCTTTCTAGAAGCCAAATTTTATTGAATATCTTTCTATATGCTTATTTGCCACCCACATATCTCCTTTGCTTTTGTTTGCTCAGGTCTTTGGTGCATTTAAAAAATATATACTGTTGCATTTTAAGAGTCCATTGTATATTTTGGATATCAATCCTTTATATGGCATATTATTTCCAGATGTTCAAATGTTTCTCCTGGTGGCAACTTGTCTTTTAATTCTCTTAATAATGTTTTTCATAGAGCAAAAATTTTAAATTTTAATATAATCCAAATTATTGATTTTTTTTGTAAATTGTGATTTTGTTACTGTGCCCAAAAACCCATCACCAAACCTAGGGCCACATAGACTTTCTTCTTTGTTTAATTTTAGATATTTTATAGATTTGTATTTTATAAAGGGCATTTATCTAAAGGAAAGGAAATGAATTTATCAAAGAGACATCTGTGCCCTCATGTCTAATGCATTACTATTTACAATAGCAAGATATGAAGTCAACCTAGAAGTCCAACAACATAGGAATGAATGAAAGAAAAAAGGGAGCATATATACACAATGGAATACTATTTAATTATAAAAAGAATGAAATCCTGTCATTCATGGCAACATGAATGAAACCGAAGGATATGATGTTAAGTGAAATAAGCCAGGAAAAGAAAGCCAAACACTACATGTTCTCACTCATGTGTGGAAGCAAACAAAAGTTGATCTCATAGAAGTAAAAAGTAGAGCAGAGTACACTAAAGGCTGGGAAGTGTAGGGATAAGGGAGGAATAGTGAGAGATTGGTTAAAGGATACAAAATTACAGCTAGATAGGAAAACTAAGTTCCAGTATTCTATACCACTGAAGGATGACTATAGTTACCAATAATAAATATTTCCAAATAGCTAGAATAAGGATATTAGATGTTCCCAAAACAAAATAAATGATAAATGCTAGAGATGATGGATATTCTAATCACAACTAACCTGATCACTGTACATTATATGTAAACATCACTATGTGTTCCATAAATATGTATAATTATTATATGTCAGTTTTAAAATTCCAAAATATAAAAGAAAAAAATGAAAACTATGATCCATACCAAGAATTTTTATGTAAGATATAAAATGTGTGCCTATGTTATTACTATTTTTTTGCATATGATGTCCAAGTATTCCGGCATCATTTCTTGAAGAAATATTACAAATATAGATATGTGCACAGGTTAGTATACACATACACTTGTCTTATTCTTTCTACTGGTAGTCTAAAAGTAATGACACTTGGGTAGCAATAACTTCCTTTCTGCCATTGTCAAAAATCAGTTGACCATATTTTTGTGGATCAATTTTTGAGTTCTCCATTCTATTTATTTATGCCAATTATTTCCTCCATACAATAATATCTTGATTATTGTAGCATCATATTAGTCTTAGAATAGAGTAGTTTGAGTCTTGTAACTCTTTTTTATAATTCCTGTGTTGTATTAAATCCTTTCCCCTTTCATAAAAATTTTAGAACTTGTTAATCAATATCTGCAAAATAACTTTCTGGTATTTTTATTGGGATTGTATTGAATCTGTAGATCAAGATGAGAAGAATTAACATCTTTAATAATATTGAATCATCTAATTCATAAATATGGAATCTCTCAATTTATTTAGTTCTTTGAATTTTTCTCAGTGTTTATATCTTTTCTCATATATATCCTGTATGTGTTTTGTTTGATTTATATCTATGAGGCATAAAAAGAAGTAAAAAGATAATTTTCTACCTCTGAGATTTCCTATGAAAATAATGTATTATATCTAACCACCTAGTAATATGGCCAACACAAAATAATTTACTTAATTATGTGATTCCATTTTTTTTTTTTTTTTGAAACGGAGTCTTGCTCAGTCGCCCAGGCTGGACGTGATCTTGGCTCACTGCATGCTCCGCCTCCCGGGTTCATGCCATTCTCCTGTCTCTCAGCCTCCCCAGTAGCTGGGACTACAGGCACCCGCCACCACGCCCGGCTAATTTTTTTGTATTTTTAGTAGAGACGGGGTTTCACCATGTTAGCCAGGGTGGTCTCGATCTCCTGACCTCGTGATCCGCCCACCTCGGCCTCCCAAAGTGCTGGGATTACAGGCGTGAGCCACCGCGCCCGGCTCCTTTTCTAACTTTTTAAGTGACAGCCAGTTAACACAAATACCATAGGTACTTCGTTGTAGAAGAAGAAACTAATTATTGACTTTTAAAAATTTATAATGGTCAATCGGATAGAGGATACTCACATTAAGATCATGCATTTTTAGTTTATTAACTATTATATTTAAGACACACATGACAATAAATTTAAAAATTCTTGACAGTTATTTTTAATGAATGAAATTTTAATTGACAAAAATTTTTATGTTTATCATGTACAACATGATGTCTTGAAATACACATATATTTTAAATGGTTATATTGAGCTAATTCGTGTTTGTATTCATTATCATTGCTGACTACCCATATCAGACTGATCAAATGCAGCCACCACTTGCTCTTTCATTAACAAAAATAAATCATTAAGTCTATTTTTAATTAAAATATTTTGAAAGGCAGTAATTTTCTTTCAGAATCTATAATACCAGTTTATTTCCGTGGTACATACACAGACACACACACAGATGCACACACACAAACATACAATCACTTGCTGTGATTTTTCTATTATAATTGTGTTAAACTTTGTTTCATTGTTGATGTAGATTATCTCTGGCTCTCATTTCTAGATAATAAAATAAAATAATTTGACATGATGCTCATTTATGTATGACCAGGTATTTTAATAAAAGAAAAATTTTAGGCCGGGCGCGGTGGCTCACGCTTGTAATCCCAGCACTTTGGGAGGCCAAGGCGGGTGGATCACGAGGTCAGGAGATTGAGACCATCCTGGCTAACACGGTGAAACTCCGTCTCTACTAAAAATACAGAAAAATTAGCTGGGCGTGGTGGCGGGCGCCTGTAGTCCCAGCTACAAGGGAGGCTGAGGCAGGAGAATGGCGTGAACCCCGGGGGGCGGAGCCTGCAGTGAGCCGAGATCACGCCACTGCACTCCAGCCTGGGTGAAAGAGCGAGACTCCGTCTCAAAAAAAAAAAAAAAAAAAAAAAAAAAAAAAAAAAATTTTATTAACAAGAAATTTGCATCACCTATTTATAATTCAAATAAGACATGATTGCTGCCCTGAAAATTGCTTGGCTTAAAGCTAAAAACAGGGAAATAGTAAGGAAATCTTTCTGCAATGTTTCTTCTCTGATATCTTTTATAAAGCTGAAGTTTTTCTTCTTTTTCCACCTTTATTTGATTTATGAATTAAATAATAACAAAAACAATATAAATGTAAAGTCTAGAAATTAGTATATTCTCTAGGGAAGGTTGAAAATTTTTACATTATCAAATTTTTCCATAGATCTGCAATTTAGCAAGATGGAATGCAGATGGAATATTGGTAGTAGGCGCCAGTCAAGAGCCATTCCACCTACTGCTTAATGTGACTCTCTCAGGCTTTCATTTTTAGGCCTTAGGCTCCTTCCAAACACTTTTGTTCAAGTCTTCTTTGAGCTTTATTGAGCTTTTCACTTCATCTTTGGACCAACTAACTAATCTATTCTTATTTCCTTGATGAAAACTGTTACTGAAGGAAATTAAACTGCCCATGAAGCAATAACTATGACTGTGGTTTTACTTTTTGATCTCTAAGTTGCATTGAACTATTTAATTTCTTAAGCCTGGGTTGGATAGGTGAATATAAAATTGTTTATCATAATAATAATGACTAAAATTGAGTTCCAAAGAAATAAGATGATATGATTTATTTCTCAAAACTCATATCTCAAAAATCTATTGAGTAAAACCTAAAATTTGTAAAAGCTCACAATTAGGTGAATGAATTGTTTTGATATAACCAATTTTAAAGACAGATTATTTTGATATCACTTTTTTTTTAACCATTGAATGAGTCCATGAATCTGAAAGTGGTATATATCTCCCTTTACCTCAAAATTGGCATCAAAACCAAAATAGTACATAAGTTAATATTTCAGGCTGAGGACTAAATATCTTTAGAAAATTAATTGATAAGAATTAGGTGCATCCACAGTAAGAGCTAAAATGAAACTTTTGCCTTGAGTTTTTTGACTGATTACAATATATTAGGAGCTAGTACTCTTTATCCTTTTGACACTGTCCTTATTCATTAAAATAAAGACATTATTCAGATTATCTATATTTGTTAATTTAATAAACTACAAGTAAACCACATAATTTAATGAGACTCTTACAATAAGGTGGTATTTACATGATTCCCATATGAGTATTAGAAAGGATGGAATACTATCAAAAATAAATCCATCTTATAGGTACAGCAATTGCTTGGTAATGAACCAACAAAGCCTGAAGCACAAGAAACAACCCTGGTGGTAATGGCGATGATGTGTTTAATGACTTCAGCTGAGTGGCTTTTAGGGAAGATAAACACACTAGGAAATGTGTTTTAAAATGTACCAAGGAGACATTTTGGTTTACTGAACACAGAATTTAATTTTAAAGGATTTTTGAAACAAGTGATTGTGAAGATAAAATGAACAGTTGTGACTAGACCTTTCTCATAACAGGATTTCCAAAGGGGCAATGTTTATTGCTATTAGATTTTAATTCCCTCTATTTTCAAAGCTATTACATACAAGGTTGCCTAGCAAAGAAACTGTGGACTCAGAGCCCTTTTTATACTCGTTTTAATGTTGATGTTAAATGTAATTAGCATCAAGAAACCATGGTCAATGTCTTGAAGCCTAAACTAAAAAGAAAATATAAGAATAATTAGATTGGATTTAAGCTTTCAACTAGAGGGAAAAGGTGCTCTGAAAGGACATTCTACAAATTTAAAGACTATAAGAAAATTAAAAAGTAATATATCTCAAAGCGCCAAAATAAATTGCTATGTTTTTTCTATCAAATTAGATATCATATCTTGCTGTTCCACTGAATGTTTACATTTGTATAAATTCAATTATGTAGACTTAATAATCTATTTGCATTCCCAGTTTTATAGTGAGAAAGAATAAAATAATTACTATAAAATATATGCAATTTTAAAAGAGCAATTTTAGTTCAAAGAGATGATTGAGTACACAATCCTCTCTCCACTCTCTTCAAAATTCCATTTGCAACAAATACGTTAATAAAGTACAATAATAAATAAATTCATAAAAATGATAGAAAATAAGAAATAGAATCCATAGTTGATCTGAAATTTGGGGGAATTTCCATAAAAGAGAAGGCAATTGGACCATAAATTTAAAAAACATTAACGAAAGGAAGAGGGTGGTAAGGATTAGATGAAGGACGAAGTTTGTCTGGAATTTAGTTGCAACAGATATCCATTAACTTGGTGGAGCACTTGAATACATACTATGCATCAAAGTCTTCTCTGTGTGAGCCAAAATAGCCGGTTTTATACCTGTCGACCATTTAGTCACTGAACATAGGATGTCCTATGTGACTTTAGGCAAGGTCACTCATTGAACCTGAGGCTGACTCTAAAGGAAACAGCAGGAGAGCTTTCTACTGTTAGCACTATTAATAGCTGAACAAATGCATTCTGAAAGGTAATTTGTATTTTGCATCTTTATGTCTTTCACATCCAGGTTCTCTACAAAACAGATCTTGAGGCAAAGACTAAAAGAAGCTAAGGACATTATGCCAAGTGAAATAACTCAGGTGTAGAAGGACAAATATCGTGTCATCTCTATTGGTTTTATTTATTACATGATTTACATTCTTATTTCCTTTTGTTACTTCTGTTTACTTTTCATTTACTTCTATTACTTGTGGATGAATTTGCTCTTCATTTTATACTTTCATAAGATGAAAGTTAAAATCATGGATTTTACATTTTTTCCCTTAAAATGGGCATTTGAGGCTTTAGGACATCATTAAATAAATTCAATAATGCCCATGTGCTGCTTTTATTTCATTTATATTACAACATTTCCTATTTTTTTCTTGTCATTTAAACTTCATCAATCACATATTAATAAGTGAATTGCTTAATTTCAAAATACATTGAGATTATTTTTATTTCCCAATTTAATTTTATTGTGGTCAAAGAGCATGATCTGTATGATGTTGGTCCTTTAAAATTTATTGAGACTTATTTTACGATTCAGCATATGGTCTGTCTAGATGAATATTTCATGGGCACGTCTAAAAGTCTTTAATATGTTCATTTTAGTATGTAGTATTCTATAAGTCCCTGTGAGGTAAATATTTTCACAGTGTTATTCATATCCCTTCTGTTTACACTTTTTAATTTTATTCTATCAATTACTGTAAGATGAGAGTTATGATCTCCAACTATTCCACGAATTTGCTCATTACTCTTCTTAGTCTATTCTGTTTTATATAGTTTGAAACTCTTTATTAGGTGCACACATATTTAAGATTAGCATGTCTTCTCAATGAATTGCAATATAAAGGCCCTATTTATCTTGGTAATATTTCTTGTACTGAAAAATATTGGTTTTATATTAAAAAACATAAACCGACCTTAATATGCTTAGTGTTTTCATGTTTTATACATATATATATATGTTCTAGTCTTTTATAATCAATGTCTATTATTTATTGATTTATTGAATTAAAATGTGTCACTTGTAGATCTATTCAGTGCTTGCTTTGTGATCCTAATAGACAATTACTGCATTTTAGTGGTAGAATTTAGTCAATTTATATTTCATATAAATACTGTTATAGAAAGACGAGTCTAACATCTAGGTATTTGTTTTCTATTTTTCTCACTTTATAATGTTTTCAACTCTCTCTTGATTTTTTTAAAAAAAACTTTCTCTTATGCTTCTTTCAAAAAGTTTCAGTCGTTGCTCTGGTGAATAATATATGCATGTTTAATTTATCATAGTCTGTTTTTGAATAATATGACTTTGTAGTGATATAAGAACCTTAGAGCAAAAACTAAAATTTCACTTATCTTCCTCACGTCATTTATACTCTTGTTCTCTTATCTTTGAAATCTATATATATTATAAGCCCCATGAATTCATTGTATTCATTTTATTTTTATTATTTTTGATTTTATTTTAGATTGTTGATAAACTTTAAAATAATTTTACTTGTGCATATGCATATAAATTAGATATATAATTTGTTTTTTAAAAATATATGCACCCCATATTTAATCTTTCTCATGAATTTTACCTTATCTTATAGATCCCAGTCCATGTGAGAAATTAATGTCTATTATCTTACTTAATCCCATGAGATACTTTCAGATTCTACTAAATTAAAGTTCTAATAGCAGTATACAACTAAAATCTTAACTATCTCTCTTTTTTTCACTTCAGAAATAGTTTAGTTAAAGAACATCTTCATAAAGTAAAATAAAGAGGAATCTGGCTGGGCGACTTACCAAGGTTCAAGGGTGTCCAATGTGTGGGAGGCACACACTCTTGTCTATGAATAAGCATTTTCTGGTAATTTGGTGAACTCAGCATGTTTTTTCATCAGTGATTAGGGGCTTGTATTTCTAGACATAATGAATGTATCCATAGAAAAAAATATTCAAGTGAAGTTCAAGTATGTGGGTGAATGGAAAAGCATACATATATTTGTTAAAGAGATTTTTAAAAGTCACTTGAATAAAACTTAGTATCCAGAACTTGGAAAATGAAGAGTTGGCACGAAAACTTTGGTTTTCGATGCAGCAGAACACGTCAGGTTCCTGGGACCCTAACTAAGCTGTCTGCCCCTAGTTTCTGCCTATGCACTGCCTTGTCTAGACAGAGCGACAGAGTTCATTATCAAGACTGAGAGAATACAGAGATATGCTCTGATGGAACAGAAATTATGTTTATTAGTTTTCAAACATAAAGATTCTATATAGGGATCAAGAGAAAGCCGACTTAGATGGGATATTGCTCAAAATGAAAGCTATCTGTGAGGAAACAACTAAATTCTACCACAAAACACACTGAAGACTAGGCCAATGTGCACTGGCACTTTCAGCTGGAAAAACAGGCTCTTTAAATTTGAGGGTAGAAAGACTTTTTCATATTAATTAGGCAGTGTGCTGGAGATTCCATATCACCCTTTCACCTTTCTACATTCTGTCATGAGAACCGGAAGCCTGACGTCCGTGGTTTGCTTCAACTTTGCTGTTTTGCCTACTGGCTCATAGTTTAGAAAAGCTTATAAAAGGTCTTAGAAGGAGACTAGAACAATAATAATAAGTTGGGGCGTTTATTTTCATAGTGCCCTCTTTTGGACGGCAGACTGTTAGTAGTACTCTGTCTTTACGAAGGTCACATCTTCTGCCCTGGCATCTACTATGACATCTACAATTATTTCTGGATTCTTGTAACCACTCCTTGTCTTTATTTTTGTAAGCCTAAGGATTGGTAACAGCTTTCCACTATTTCTAGGCCAGTGGTGCTTCAACATCTCTTTGGGATTTCCTTTTGCTTTGAAGTTTTTGTCATTGTTGTTGCTTTTCTTAAATCTCTTTAATAAATATAGTTAAATTATTTTATTAAAGTTTCTTTAATAATTTTATTTTTGTGTGTGTCATCTGTTTTACATCAAGACCAGACTAAGAAAATGTTAATTGTAATAGTGACATGAAGAAATAGATTTTCAAAATGAAATTTAAAAATTGAGTTACTCATATCCTTGAAAAAAGGAAAGGAGACACTTTACTAATGCCTTGAGTGGTGGTTCACAATTACTTACATCATTACTTGTGGTAACATGGGATGCCACTCTGGTAGAGTTCAAGGCATTGAGAGACCAAGTGCTTGAGCACTCAGTCATCATCACAATAGTGATGATAACACTGATGGTGCCATGATTGTCTAATGTCTCTGGAGAGCATATATGTAAAATGAAATTAATGGATAACTTGAATGGACATCTCTGGGTACAAGTGAAAAAAAAATCATAGCCTTTTGACAGCAATGAATGGTTCTACAAAGAAGCTGTGGCTAAATTATCAAGCAAACACTGTATTAGGCCATTCCTGGATTGCTATAAAGAAATACCCAAAGATGGGTAATTTACCAAAAAAGAAAAGTTTTAATAGGCGCATGGTTGTGCAGGCTGTACAGAAAGCCTGGTGCTGACACCTGTGCGGCTTCTGGTGAGGTCTTGGGAAACTTTACTCATGGCAGAAGGCAAATCGGGAGAAGGCAAGTCACATGGCAAGAGGAGATATAAGAGAGAGAGAAAGGGGAAGCCCCAGATTCTTTTAAAGAAAAGGATCTTGTGTGAACAGCAAGAAATCACTTATCACCAAGAAGATGGTGTTTAGCTATTCATGAGGGATCTGTCCCCTTTATCTAGTCACCTCCCACTAGATCCCACCTCTGACATTGGAAGTCACATTTTAACATGAGATTTGGAGGGAATGAACATCCAAACAGTATCACAGGCCTAATGGTAAGGGTCACAGTGTTATAGTGCCAGTTAAGTTAAATGTTAAACCACTCCAGAACTCTTATGCTAAGCTTGAGAAATGTGAAACTCAAAACATGGGATGAATATATTTGGGTAGACAGAGATTAGGCAGATGACTCTGACCTCTGAAGTTCTCCTGCACTTTTTTGCTTTTTCTGCCAGGAATAGCAGCCTTCTCTTTACCCCTTCTACATATCCTCTAAAGGAGGTCAAAATTTTAATTACCTGTTGAAATTTGTAATAAAATTGCAAAATTTTACATTACCTTATATAGTTTATTCACTAGAGAAAGCCAGCTATATTTGTAACCTTTATCTCTATTTCCCTTTGCCTCTGATCCCATAATAAGAGTTAGATCCCATCATAACAAAGAGGAGGAGGCACAAGGAGGCAATCCCCTATATATACTAACAGAGTGGTAGATCTTTTCAGCAGCTATAGGGTACATGCTATAGAAGTGCTGTCTAACTATATTAAAGAGGATATTTTTCCTAGTCAAATGTACATTATGGTGGCCTACACACACACACACACAGACACACAAAATCTGTAGTTAGCATGCTTTCTTGAGCTTCAGAAAATAGAATTCACTAGGTGTCATAGATTATGACCTAGAATTAAATGTGGTCTACAGTAAATGACTTAGAAGTGCCATAATTTTCTAGACACACTGCAGAAGTCTTAAGGTTTTCAGTGATGTTTCCATTAAGATTAACATATTATGTGCAACCACTCAGATACCACCTCATTATATTCCTTAGAAGATCAGGAAGACACACCCTGTTCAAGACACTAAGAAATTTTTTGGTAAAGGGAGCTCCAGAATCCTTTAAATGATTTGTCATTGCTTTTTTTGTCTGTAAGAGAAGCATGATCGTGGGAGATGACATAATAAAATACAGCTCCCGGATTTCAAGGAAGTAATGTACTTTACAGTGGTAGAGGTTATATGACTTTACTTATCCATAGACAGCAAAGCAGAAAGTTGCCTAAACAAAGTGTTTTGAAAAGCAGTGATCTTCAGTGATAACTAATAGAGTACAGTGTTCTGAAGTATGCAAGTGACAGGTAGATTAAAGAAACTTGATCTATGTGAGGGAAGCTGTGTGTGTGTGTGTGTGTGTGTGTGTGTGTGTGTAGATATAGTGAATATGTCTCGAGTCACCATGTCTCCATTGTGGAAATTTACATCTTCTTACCCAGGTATCAGTTCACATAACCAGACGACCAGCATGAATGCAAGACCAGATACTTTTCGAAAAGTTTCCTGCAATGGGATTTTAAATGTGAAATTTCATCTAAGTTTTCAAATACAAACCTGAGACCATTAACCATGGTTACTGTGCAGTGACAAAAAGGAAACATAGGTCTGAAAGGGCTTATATAAACAGTGGCTCTGAAATAATACTAAGCATCACAAAACTGAAACACCATCATGTTGCACAGAAAGGGAATTTACTGACTCCTGTGCTGATTTCATCACACTGTGGATTCCCTGTGGGATTTATCTTTGTGGTTTTCCCTTGATTATCAGACTGGACACTGATAATAGATACACCATATAACTGGCAGAATCCCCAACATGGTTCCCTGACACATGAAGTGAGTCCTGTTATGGCAGAAAGAAACTGAAGCTGCCACTCACACCTGCCACTTATTCTCATCCCAAAAAAGATAGTGAGCCAAAATAAATAAAGAAAGAAAAAAGAAAAAAAAAGTTGCACCATTAAGGGGATTTGCAGAGATTAACATTGATATTAATAACTTGGAAGAATCATTTTTAGAGATTTTTACTATATCCCCAGTTAAATCATCCCACTTATGAGTGAGAACATGCTGTATTATAATGTAAATGAGTTAATGGGTGCAGCAAACCAATACAGCACCTGTACACATATGTAACAAACCTGCACATTGTGCAGATGTACCCTAGAACTTAAAGTATAAAAAAAAAAAAGAGTGCCTGCGGTCTATGTGCATAAGTGTATTTTTGCGGAAGCAGATGTCATTCTTTTGATTCAACGTTTAGCATTCCTTTTAGGACCTCTGGTAAGGCTAGTCTAGTAGAAATGATTTCCTTTTGCATTTGCTTCTCTGAGAAGAAGTTCGTTTCTTCTTCACTTACAGCATTTAATTTGGCAGGATATGAAATTCTTGTTTAGAATTTCTTTACTTTAAGGATAAATAAAATAGGGTCCCAATCACTTCTGTCTTGTAAGGTTTCTGCTGAGAGTTCTGCTGTTAGCCTGATGAATTTTCGTCTGTACTTGGCTTGACCCCTCTCTCTAGCTGCTTTTAAGATCTGTTTTTTTCTTTTCCATTGATCTAAGTGAATCTGATTACTATGTGCCTTGGGGATAGTCATCTTGTATAGTTTCTAGATGGGGTCCTCCACCTTTACTGGATTTGTATATGAATCTCTCTATTGAGATTATAGAAATTTTAATGAACTATATTCTCAAATATATTTTTCAAGTTGCTTATTCTCTCCTTTTCCTTCTCATAAATGCAAATGAGTCACATATCGGGTCTCTATACATAATTCCATATTTCTTACAGGTTTCAATGTTTTTCAAATATTTTTTATTATTTTACTTTAAGTTTGGGTTTAGATAGTATTCTAGGTACTTAAGAAAAAACGTGAATAAGACATATATGTTACAAGATAGTTTAATTTCTAATTACAAAGTTCTCCATATATACTTAAAATTGAAACTTCAATTATTATTAAATTTTATATATCATACAAAAGGCAGTATCAGAAATTAAACAAGTCCAGTTTATTTATTTTATTTTTAAATTTTACTTTAAGTTTGGGTTTACATGTGCAGAATGTGCAAGTTTGTTACATAGGTACATATATGCCATGGTGGTTTGCTGCACCTGTCAACCCATCATCTAGGTTTTAAGCCCCACATGCATTACATACTTGTCCTCATGCTCTCCCTCCCCTTGCCACCCACCCCTCAACTGGCCCCGGTGTGTGTCATTCTCCTCCCTGTGTCCATGTGTTCTCATTGTTCAACTCCCACTTATGAGTAAGAACATATGGTGTTTGGCTTTCTGTTCCTGTGTAAGTTTGCTGAGGATTATGGCTTCCAGCTTCAACCATGTCCCTGCAAAGGACATGATCTCATTCTTTTTATGGCTGCATAGTATTCCATGGTGTATATGTTTCACATTTTCTTTACCCAGTCTATCATTGATAGACATTTGGGTTGGTTCTATGTCTTTGCTATTGTAAATAGTGCTGCAATAAACATGCATGCGTGTTTTTGGTAGAATAATCTATATTCCTTTAGGTATATACCCAGTAATGGGATTGCTGGGTCAAATGGTATTTCTGGTTCTAGATCTTTGAGGAATTGCCACACTGTCTCCCACAATGGTTGAACTAATTTACATTTCCACCAACAGTGTAAAAGCGTTCCTATTTCTCCACATCCTCTCCAGCATCTGTTGTTTCCTGACTGTTTAATAATTGCCATTCTCACTGGTGTGAGATGGTATCTCGTTGTGGTTTTGATTTGCTTTTTTCTAATGATCAGTGATGATGAGATTTTCTTCATATGTTTGTTGGCCACATAAATGTTTTCTTTTGAGAAGTGTCTGTTCATATCCTTTGCCCACTTTTTAATGGGAATGTTTGTTTTTTTCTTGTAAATTTGTTTAAGTTCCTTGTAGATTCTGGATATTAGACCCTTGACAGAAGGGTAGATTGCAAAAATTTTCTCCCATTCTGCAGGTTGCCTGTTCACTCAGATGCTCATTTCTTTTGCTGTGTGGGAGCTGTTTTGTTAGATCCCATTTGTCAATTGTATCTTTTGTTGCAATGGCTTTTGGTGTTTTAGTCGTGAAGTCTTTGCCCATACCTATGTCCTGAATGACATTGTCTAGGTTTTCTTCTAGAGATTTTACGGTTTTGGGTTTTACATTTAAGTCTTCAATCCATCTTGAGTTAATTTTTGTATAAAGTGTAAGGAAGGGGTCTAGTTTCAGTTTTCTGCACATGGCTAGCTAGTTTTCCCAACACCATTTATTAAATAAGGAACTCTTTCCGCATTGCTTGTTTTTGTCAGGTTTGTCGAAAATTAGATGGCTGTAGATGTGTGGTGTTATTTCTGAGGTCTCTGTTCTGTTCCATTGGTCTTTATATCTGTTTTGGCACCCAGTACCATGCTGCTGTGGTTACTATAGCCTTGTAGTATAGTTTGAAGTCAGGTTGCGTGATGCCTCCAGCTTTGTTCTTTTTGCTTAGGATTGTCTTGGCTATATGGGCTCTCTTTTGGTTCCATATGAAATTTAAAGCAGTTTTTTTTCTAATTCTGTGAAGAAAGTTGATGATAAGAGCATTGAATCTATAAATTACTTTGGAGAGTATGGCCATTTCATGATACTGATTCTTCCTATCTATGAGTATGGAATGTTTTTCCATTTGTTTGTGTCATCACTTATTTCTGTGAGCAGTGGTTTGTAGTTCTCCTTGAAGAGGTCCTTCACATCCCTTGTAATCTGTATTCCTAAGTATTTTTTTCTCCTTGTAGTAACAGTAATTGTGAATGGGAGTTCATTCATGATTTTGCTCTCTGCTTGTCTATTGTTGGTGTATGGGAATTCTTGTGATTTTTGCACATTGATTTTGTATCCTGAGACTTTGCTGAATTTGCTCATCAACTTAAGGAGTTTGGGGACTGAGACAATGGGGTTTCTATATATAGGATCATGTCATCTGCAAACAGAGACAATTTGACTTCCTCTCCTCCTATTTGAATACCCTTTTTTCTTCTTCTTGCCTAAGTGTGTAGGCCAGAACTTCTAATATTATGTTGAACAGGATGAGTGAGATAGGGCATCCTTGTCTTGTGCTGGTTTTCAAAGGCAATGCTTCCAGCTTTTGCCCATTCAGTACGATATTGGCTATGGGTTTGTCATAAAGAGCACTTATTATTTTGAGATATGTTCCGTCAATACCTAGTTTATTGAGAGTTTTTAAAATTTATTTTTATTAATTTATTTTTTTATTATTTAATTAATTTCTATTATACTTTAAGGTCTGGGATACATGTGCAGAACGTGCAGGTTGGTTACATAGGTATACATGCGCCATGGTGATTTCCTGCACCCATCAACCCATCATCTACCTTAGGTATTTCTCCTAATGTTATCCCTTCCCTTGCCATCCACACCCTTATAGGCCCCGGTGCGTGATATTCCCCTCCCTATGCCCATAAACTCTCATTGTTCAACTCCCACCTATGAGTGAGAACATGTGGTGTTTGGTTTTCTCTTCCTGTGTTAGTTTGCTGAGAATGATGGTTTCCTGAAAAGGACATAAACTCATTCTTTCTTATGGCTGCAGAGTATTCTATGGTGTATATGTGCCACATTTTCTTTATCCAGTCTATCACTGATGAATATTTCGGATGGTTCCAAGACTTCGCTATTGTGAATAGTGCTGCAATAAACATACGTGTGCATGTGTCTTTATAGTAGAATGATTTCAGCAGCACATTAAAAAGCTTATCCACCACAATCAAATCAGCTTCATCCCTGGGATACAAGGCTGGTTCAACATATGCAAATCAATAAACGTAATTCATGACATAAACAGAATCAATGACAATACCACATGATTATCTCAATAGATGCAGAAAAGGCCTTTGATAAAATTCAGCACCCCTTCATGCTAAACACACTCAATAAACTAGGTATTGATGGAACTATCTCAAAATGATAAGAGCTATTTATGAAAATCCCACAGCCAATATAATACTGAATGGGCAAAAGCTGGAAGAATTCCCTTTGAAAACTAGCACAAGACAAGTATGCCCTCTCTCACCACTCATATTCAACATAGTATTAGAAGTTCTGGCCAGGGCAATCAGGCAAATGAAAGAAATAAAAAGCATTCAAATAGAAAGAGAGGAAGTCAAATTATCTCTGTTTGCAGATGACATGATTGTATATTTAGAAAACCCCGTCGTCTCAGCCTAAAAACTCCTTAAACTGATGCACAACTTCAGCAAAGTCTCAGGATACAAAATTACTGTGCAAAAATCACAAGCATTCCCATAAACTAATAACAGACAGAGAGCCAAATCATGAGTGAACTCCCATTTACAATTGCTATAAAGAGAATAAAATACCTAGGAATATCACTTACAAGGGATGTGAAGGACCTCTTCAAGGAGAGTTTTTAACATGAAGAGATGTTGAATTTTGTTGAAGGCCTTTTTTGCATCTATTGAGATAATCACATGGTTTTTGTCATTGGTTCTGTTTTTGTGATGGATTACATTTATTGATTTGCTAATGTTGAACCAGACTTGCCTCCCAGGTATGAAGCCAACTTGATCGTGGTGGATAAGCTTTTTGATGTGCTTCTGGATTTGGTTTGCCAGTATTTTATTGAGGATTTTCGCATTGATGTTCATCAAGGATATTGGTCTGAAGTGCTCTTTTTTTGTTGTGTCTCTGCCAGGTTTTGGTATCAGGATGATGTTGGCTTCATAGAATCAGTTAAGGAGGAGTCCCTCCTTTTCAACTGTTTGGAATAGTTTCAGAAGGAATGGCACGAGCTCCTCTTTGTAACTCTGGTGGATTGGGGCTGTGAATTCATCTGGTCCTGGGATTTTTTTGGTTGTTAGGCTATTAATTACTGACTCAATTTCAGAACTTGTTATTTATCTCTTCAGGGATTTGACTTCTTCCTGATTTAGTCTTGGTAGGGTGTATTTGTCCAGGAATTTATCAATTTTTTCTAGACTTTCTAATTTATTTGCATAGAGGTGTTAATAGTATTCTCTGATGGTAGTTTGCATTTCTGTGCAAACAGTGGTGATACACTTTTTATCATTTTTTATTGTGTCTATTTGATTCTTCTGTCTCTTCTTCTTTATTAGTCTAGCTAGCAGTGTGTATATTTCGTTAATTTTTTCAAACACCAGCTTCTGGATTCATTGAGTTTTTGAAGGGTTTTTTGTGTCTCTAGCTTCTTCAGTTCTGCTCTGATCTTGGTTATTTCTCATCTTCTGCTAGCTTTTGAATTTGTTTGCTCTTTCTTCTCTAATTCTTTTAATTGTGATGTTAGGGTGTTGATTTGATATCTTTCCAGCTTTCTGATGTGGGCATTTAGTGCTATAAATTTCCCTTTTAACACTGCTTTAGCTGTGTCCCAAAGATTCTGGTACATTGTCTCTTCGTTCTCATTGGTTTCAAAGAACTTCTTGATTTCTGCCTTAATTTTGTTATTTACCCAGGAGTCATTCACGAGCGCCGAAATTGAATCAGTAATATAAAACCTACCAACCAAAAAGAGCCCTAGGCAAGATGGATTCACAGTTAAGTTATACCAGATGTATAAAAAACTGCTACCAATCCTACTGAAAACATTCTGAAAAAAATTAGGAAGGGACTATTCCCTAATTCATTATATGAAGCCAGCATCAACCTAAAATATGACAGAGACATGATGAGGAAAGAAAAATTCAGGCCAATATTCCTGATAAATATGTGCACAAAAATTCTTTGCAAAATACTAGCAAACCGAACCCAGCAGGATATCAGTAAGTTAATTCACAATTATCAAATACACTTTATCCTTGGGATGTATGATTTATTCAGTCTATGCAAATCAACAAACGTAATTCACAACATAAACAGAATTAAAAGCAAAAACTATATGATCACCTCAATAGATGCAGAAAAAGCTATCAATAAAATTCAACATCACTTTGTGATAAAAACTTTCAACAGACTAGGCATAGAAGGAACATACCTCAAAATAATAAGAGCCTTCTACAAAAAATCCATAGCCAAGATCATACTGAATGATTAAAAGCTGGAACCATTACCCTTGAGAAATGGAATAAGATGAGGATGCACACTTGCATTACTCCTATTCAACATAGTACTGGAATTCATAGCCAGAGTAATCAGACAAGAGAAAGAAATAAGGCATACAAATGGGAAAAGAAGAAATCACACTATCTCTTTGCTGCTAATGATTCTATGGTTATAAAACACTAAAGACTTCACCAAAAGTCTAATATAACTGTCAAATAAATGTATCAAGGTTTCAGAATACAAAATCAATGTACAAAAATTAGTAGTATTTCTATATACCAATTATATCAAGCTGAGAATCAAATCAAGAACACAATCTCATTTACAATAGCCACACACACAAAAATGAAATATGACTGCAGCTAACCAAGGAGGGGGAAGATCTCTATGAGGAGAACTACAAAATACTGCTGAAAGAAGTCAATGATGATAAAAACAAATAGAAAATTATCCCATGCTCATAGATTGAAAGAATTAATATTATTACAATGGTCATTTTACCCAATTTACAGATTCAGTGATATTTCTATCAAACAACCAACATCATTCTTCACGAATTAGAAAAAAAAACTATTCTAAAATTCATATGGAACCTAATAAGAACAATAGCCAAAGAAATCCTAAGCAAAAAGAACAAACCCAGAGGCATCACACTAATGAACTTCAAACTATAGTATGAGGCTACAGTAACCAAAACAGCATGGTACTGGTGCAAAAACAGACACATAGACCTATGGAACAGAAGAGACAAGGCAAAAATAAAGCTGTACACTTACAAGCATCTGATCTTCCACAAGGCTGACAAAAAGAAACAATTGGGAAAGGACTCTTGATTCAATAAATGGTACTGGGTTAACTGGCTGGCCATATGCAAAAGAATGAAACTGGACCCTTACCTTTCACCATATATGGAAATTAACTCAAGATGGATTAAGATTCAAATGTAAGAACTCAAACTATAAAAATCCTTGAAGAAAACCTAGGCTATACCAAAAATGTACAAGTGAGACCTAATTAAATCAAAGAGTTTTTTTCACAGCAAAAGAAACTATCAACAGAGTAAACAGACAAGAAAAATGAGAGAAAATATTCCCAACTTTGCATCTGACATAGGTCTAATATCCAAGATACTGTGATTTCCAAGTTGTTGATTTGAGTAATCTAAGAAAGCATGTTTATTATGTAAAAACAACTGCAAAAATCCCTGAAAAATTAGTTGGTTCAAAGATCTCTAAATATTCCTTAGTAGCTACGTGAGTGGACAAAATATGAGCACACATAGCTGCCAATTAAAATATTCTTGATAAAACTATACATGTTTAAATACAAGATATTTTATGAGAGTTTGTAATTAACTGCAATTCCTTTAGTGAAACACATTTTTATAGTATAGTAATTAGGTTAGAAAAATTACATCAGAACACACATGTGTATTTTTTTCAGGGTATTCAACTTTTGTAGCCCAGAGGGCAATGGTTTTCAGAACTTTCACAAGACCATTGAATTTAGGTTAGTGGTGAGGCCTACAAAATGATAGGCTAGAGTCCCCAAATTCAAGCCTCATAAAGCATGTTTATATATGTTTACAAATTATACTAGAGGCTTGTATTGCCTCAGAGTTCTTGGTAAAATAATTGTACAGAAATATAAAGAATTCAAACATAAGCCCTTTCGTTTAGCCTAAGAAACAGCCCAGGCTCCAAGTATTGCCTCCCCGCCATCACTTTCCAACTACAGCAGATAGTCCTCTTAAAAAACTAAATGTTTGTTGGGTTCACATGAGTCTGAAACATTATTCTCACAAGCCTGATGTTTAATACCAATTCTAGGGTGTTTATCGTAATAGTTCTCATCTTCACACAACCCCATATATCCATATCTTTCTTACACTAGTTCACTCAGGAGCATGTATACATCCCCACATAAACACACACACACACACACACACACACACACTTTGGAAATGATGGAAGTTGGGCTTTCAGACACTGTGGTCATGTGACCTCTGAAAGTGCACTGCTTTTGTTTGTTTGTATGTTTGTTTTTCTTTTATGACACTAAATCCTTCAGAAGAAAAATACAATAGATTCATGAACATGAATGTCTTCAGCAGATATTGTATATGCAAAAAACTGAAACACAATAATCTCTTAAAGAAAACATTCTTTCTCCTGAAACTAATGCATAGACTGTTTTCCTTAAAAGGGACATTTGCCATGAGTAAATTATACAAGTTCTTGTAAAATAATGCATTAATAATTTGAGAATCAATTAAAAATTTTTGTGTTTCGGCAGATATATATTTCACTTATACAGATTTCTTTATTAAATGTTAAAACAGTAATTACTGCATGATAAAATAGACATTCAGTTATTATATTTTATGGAAGATCCATTTCAGAAGAATATCAGAAATAATTTCAAAATTTGCCTCCCCATTAATCTTACATGACTGTTGTTAATGAGATATCTTCCAAAAATAGTCTGGAAAACTGAATGAGTTGTGAAAACTTTAAAATTACTTGATAAATACCATTACATAACAAATCTTTAAATAAAAGTACCAAATAGACTTTTAGGATGAGTAGTACAATTTCTCTTGTGCCAAAAAGACCTGTCTTTGAAATAAGTAAGGTAAGCTACTACTGATACTTTGGCACCAGAAATAGATCTAGCTGAAGTTACTTGGAGTTATTTGCTGGTCTCTAAGATTAGATTTTTATGACCATAAACTCACTCACCTTCTAAAACTGAAGCAGGTCATTTCAGCACAATTATATTCAACAGAGCAGTATCTAAACAAATCAGTGTTTGGTAACCTGAGCCAACACAAGATATTTTAGGGCAGAAGAGTTAGCTAGAAAATAACATTTGCTAACAGAATCAGTCAGAGAAAACAACCCATCAGGTGGGAGACATCCCAGTGCAATTATTGCAAAATCTTCACCTGGCTGACTGAATAATCATTTTAGAGACAATCAAAACTGTTGAAATTGCACCTCGTTGGTTAATGATTCCATTATAGTTGGAAGGCTAACACCAATGAAAAGAGATACAAAGTTTATATTTCAAACAATTAAAGCAGATAAATTCCTTCATTGACTATTATAACATCAAAATAATATATTTGGATACAAATTATGACTTGCACTGGGTGAATATTGTGGCTGACAACTAACCACCTTATTATTATTATTGTTTTTTCCCCATAGCTCACAATGACTTCCTCTTGCTCCCAGGGTTGGCAAATCACTGCCTTTGTTTCTGGCTAACTTAGAACCCTTATTTCTGTTCATATCAGGTTTGTGTTCCCTATTATACTTAGGAGAAGGTGATTTCCTAATACAAAATATAATAATTTTTATGAAAGAAATATAAATATACTCTAAAAACACCTACATAAATGGTCATTAATATTAAAAAAAGATGCAGAGAAATAATTCAATGTCATAATTTTTAAAAGTTTACCAATATCCCTCTACAGGTAAGCTTCTAGATAAAGCCACTGCAAATTAAATTCACATTTCTTAATAATTCCTTTGCTCCCATAAATGTATTTTTCCTACAGCAGAGCTTGAATATATTATTCAATATTGTATAACAAAATGAGAAAAAATGAATCCTGGAACATCTGATACTTATTCCTTTATAAAATGAAAGCAAATGTTGTGTCTATTATGATTTATTAAAGTTTACTAGAAAAATAATCTATAAATAGTATATAAAGTTTGGCTTGGAGAAAAGTAACATCTTAGTAGACTTTTAGATCCTGTTTGATAAAGGAATTTGATTCATTTTCACATATTTTAATGTCCTCTTTAGTCACTTAATTATTGTTTGTGACGTGCTTTCTTGATATATAAAATAGGAAAAAGAAATATATTTTATTACATCATACTTTATTTAGAAGCCACAGACTCAGAAATTTGCCAAGTATTTTATTTAAAGTGTGTTTTTGTATGAGTTGACAATACAAATTGTGGCTTTAAAATAAATTAAGTTAAGGGATATGTGTGCCAGTTTGTTATATAGGTAAATGGCTTCTCACAGAGGTTTGGTATTCAGATTATTTTGTTACCCAGATAATAAGCATAGTAACGAATTGGTAAATTTTTTTATCCTCATCTGCCTGCTACCATCCTCCTTCCTCAAGGAGACCCCATTATCTGTTGTTTCCCTCTTTATGCTCATGTGTTCTCATTATTTAGCTCCTACTTTTAAGTGAGAATATGCTGTACTTGGTTTTCTGTTACTGCGTTAATTTGCTTAGAATAATGGCCTCCAGCTGCATCCACGTTGCTGCAAAAGACATGATCTCATTCTTTTTTATGGCTGTGTAGTATTCCATGCTGTTTACATACCACATTTTCTTTATCTAGTCTACCATTTAGGTTGATTCCATGCCTTTGCTATTGTGAAGAGTACCGCAATGAATATATGCACGCATGTGTATTTATGTTAGAATAATTTATATTCCATCAAGTATATATCCAATAATGAAATTTCTAGGTCAAATGGTAATTCTATTTTAAGTTGTTTAAAGAATTGCCACAGTGATTTACATTTAAAATTTTTAAATGTAAATTTTAAACTGATTGAACTTCCACTAACAGTTTAGAAGCATTCCCTTTGCTCCACAATCTTACCAGCATCTGTCATGATTGGAATTTCTAGTAACAGTCGTTGTGACTGGAGTAAGATGGTATCCCATTGTGGTTTTGATCTGCGTTTCTCTAATAGTTAGTGATTTTGAGCTTTTTCTCATATGCTTGTTTGTTGCGTGTATGTTTTCTTGTTAAAAGCGTCTATTCATGTCCTTTGCTCACTTTTTAATAGGGTTGTTTGTTCTTTGTTTACATATCTATTTAAGTTCCTTAGGGATTCTGAATATTAAACCTTTATTGGATACATAATGTGCCAATATTTTTCTGATTCAGTAGATTATTTGTATACTCTATTGATTGAATGATTCTTTTGCTATGCAGAAGCTCTTTAGATAATTAGGTCTCATTTGCTAATTTTTTGTTTTGTTGGAATTGCGTTCGGAGTCTTTGTCATAAAGTCTTTGTCAGGACCTACGTCCAGAATGGTATTTCCTAGGTTTTCTAGATATTCTTCCAGGATTTTTATAGTTTTAGGTTTTACATTTAAATCTTTAGTACCTCTTCAGTTGATTTTTATATACAGTAAATGTAAGCAATCAAGTTTCAATCTTCTGCACATAAAAAATCTTCAGCAAATTAACAAAATTTGCTGAAATCATACCAACTACAGTCTCAGATCACAGAGCAATAGATAAAAATATCAACACCAAAAAACTCACTCAAAATTATACATTGTATGGAATTAAACAACCTGCTCCTGAATGACTTTTGGTTAAATAATAAAATTAAGTCAGAAATCAATAAATTTTTTGAAACTTATTCTAGCACCATTTATTGAATAGGGAGTCCTTTCCCCTTCACTTGCTTTTGTCAACTTTGTTGAAGATCAGACAGTTACAGCTGTGCAGACTTATTTGTGGGCTCTCCATTCTCTTCTTGTGGGATATGTGTCTGTTTTTGTCTCAGTAGCATGCTGTCTTGGTTACTATATCCTTGTAGTATAGTTTGAAGTTGGGTAACTTGATGTCTCCAGCTTTATTCTTTTTGCTTAGGATTACCTGGGCTATTTGGGTTCCTTTGTGGTTATATACTAATTTTTAAAATAGCTTTTGCTAACTCGATGAAGAAGTTTCTAGAACTAAATGTCCACATCAAAGAGTTAGGAAGAGATTAAATTAACAACCTAACATCATAACTAGAGGAACTACAGAAACAAGAGCAAATGAACCTCAAACCTAGCAGAAAAAAAGAAATAATCAAAATCAGAGCTGAACTGAAGGAAAATAGGACGTGAAAAACCATACAAAAGATAAACGAATCCAGAAGTTTGTTTTCTGAAAAAAGTAATAAGGTAGATCACTAACTGGAATAATAAAAGAAGAGAGAAGATCCAAATAAACACAATTTGAAATGACAAAGGGGACAGTACCATTGGCCCCACAGGGAAGTAAAAAACCAACAACAAACAAACAAACAAAAAACAAACAAACAAACAAAAAACCCTTAGAGAGACTACAGTAAATACCTCTATGAACACAAACTAGAAAACGAGAAGAAATGGAAAAATTCCTGGACACATACACGCTCCCAAAGCTGAACCGGGAAGCGGCTGAAAATCTGAACAGACCAATAACAAGTTCCAAAACTGAATCTGTAATTTAAAAAAAAAAAGCCTACCAACAAAAAAAGCCCAGAAACAGATGGATTCACAGCCAAATTCTATTAGATGTATAAAGAAGAACTGTGCCATTCCTACTGAAATTATTCCAAAAGACTGAAAAGAATGGACTCCTTCCTAACTCATTCTATAAGGCCAGCATCATGATGATATCAAAAAGAGGCAGAGACACAGCAACAACAAAAGAAAACTTCAGGCCAATATTCTTGATCAACATAAATGTTTATGATCAACAAAATACTGAAAAACCAAATCTAGCAGCACATTAAAATGCTAATTCACCATGATCAGGTAGGTGTTATTCCTGGTATGCCTCATTGGTTCAACATACGCAAATCAATAATGTGATTCATCATATAAACAGAACTAAAAACAAAAACCACATGATTATCTCAATAGACATAGAAAAGGCTTTTGAAAAAATTCAACCTCCCTTCCTGTTCAATACCCTCAACAAACTAGGCACTGACAGAACTTACTTCCAATTAGTAAGAGCCATCAATGACAAACCCACAGCCAACATCACATTGAACAGGCAAAAGCTGGAAGCATTCCCCTTGAAAACCAGCACAAGAAAAAGTTGCCCTCTCTAAACATTCCTATGCAACATACAACTGGAAGCACTGGGCAAAGCAATCAAGCAAGAGAAAGAAATAAAATAAAAAGCATCCAAATAGGAAGAGAGGAAGTCAAACTATCTCTGTTGGTAGATGATATGCTTCTACACCTGCAAATCCCCATAGTCTCTGCCCCAAAGCTCCCTGATCTGATACACCATTTCAGCAAAGTTTCAGGATACAAAATCAATGTACAAAAATTAGTAGCATTCCTGTACACCAACAACATCCAAGCTGATAGCCAAATCAAGAATTCAATTCCATTCACAACAGCCACAAAAGAATAAGCTACCTAGCAATACATCTAACCAGGAAGATGAAAGATCTCTACAATGAGAACTACAAAACATTGTTTAAAGAAATCAGAGATGACATAAACAAATGGAAAAACATTCCATGTTCATAGATAGGAAGAATCAATATTGTCAAGCAGTAGATTTTCAATGCCACTTGTCAAATGCTCCCCAGGTTGACTCTGCCTTCTCTCTCTCTACTATGACTTGTGCAATATATCAGCAAAAGAAAAATAAGTGAGAGGAGTTTTTGGATGCAGAAAAGTTTCTTATATCTAGGTGACAGTGAAATAGTGAATATCAACACTTTCAGTTTTCCAAAGTCCAATAATTAAGAAACAAAAAAAAATTTTTTAAATAACTGAGAGCAATACACACTGAGAAGGAAAATTTAGGGACTTTGAGAAGAGGAATCATGTCATTGCAGCCTGCAGGATTGCATTCTGAGAATGACACACTTGCACTAAAGCAAAATTAAGATGGAGGTTGAAGGATGGGTTTTGTTGATTAATATTATTTCTTTTTAATAACACTAATAAGAAGTAGAATTCAATATTCTAAATAGCAACTATCAGTTGATTTTAAGGATTACTATTAAATTTATGTCGATTGTATTTATAAAGTATTTTATATCTATGTAAAAATATTGTATGTTTTGCATTTGAAATAATATTTTGGAATGATAATTTAAATAATGAAATACATAAAGTTGTCATTGTTAGTATTTAAAATAGATTACCTAATTCTATGATAGTTTGAGTTTTAAAATGTCAATACTACTTAGAATGCTTTCATACACCTAAATGTGAAAAAAATAGAAAAATGTTAGAGATAATTATCAACCTATTTTTTATTTCTGCAGCCTACAAGACAAATGTGACACCAAAATTTCGTAACTTAAAAAGCACATTAGACTTTTCCTGACAATATGATGCACCTCCAAAATCATAGGCAGCAATGCTTTTAAAAATCAGCTCTGCCAGGCGCGGTGGCTCACGCCTGTAATCCCAGCACTTTGGGAGGCCGAGGCGGGCAGATCACAAGGTCAGGAGATCGAGACCATCCTGGCTAACACGGTGAAACCCCGTCTCTACTAAAAACACAAAAAATTAGCCGGGCGTGGTGGCAGGTGCCTGTAGTCCCAGCTACTCAGGAGGCTGAGGCAGGAGAATGTCGTGAACCCGGGAGGCGGAGCTTGCAGTGAACCGAGATCGCGCCACTGCACTCTGGCCTGTGCGAAAGAGCAAGACTCCGTCTCAAAAAAAAAAAAAAAAAAAAAAAAAAAAAAAAAAAAAAAAAAAAAAAAATCAGCTCCACAGCTACTTCACAAAGACTTACCTCATTCTGATGATTTCTTACAGTCTAAACACTGTCATTGTAAGACTGTTCTGTACACAACCTTAAGTTCCAAAATGAGGAAGGACATTTTCTAGACCTCATGCTGTGTTTGGAGAGAATGAGGTTAATATTTTCCCTCAGCAGTGAGGATCTGAAGTCCAGCATCTTTAATATAGAGACTGCCAGGGGAACAGGGAGCAATGATGGGAATTACTTTTTTCCTTTTCCCTCTGTAAAGACTATGAGGAATATGTCCAAAAGGGTAAAATGATTTAGCTTAGAGATTGGGTAGAAGATTACATTTTTTACTCTTTTTCTTCTCATTGCTGATTAGAACCCTCTTCTACCTCCAAAGCAACAACTCGTCTTTGAGATTCAATTCTCTGTTTTCTCTGGGGAAATACAAACACTAACTTGATCTTTATTTAGCGGTAAGCTCCAAAGTGTAGCACGTGTATACAATTACAATGACTTTGTAGCAGCCCTCTAAGTTCCTTCACCACCTACAGAGAACAACCTAAGTGCTGAATATTAGACCAGTCAGGTTATCATCCTATCCATTTATTTGTTCATTCAGGAGTTCAATTATGCTTTAGAGCTTTCACTCGGCAACAGTCAACTACTAACTAGACATATAGGTTTCTGGGAGACAAAACGTAGATAACATGTGATTCACATCTTCCAGAAGTTTAGTTTCAGGAGAAGGCAAATATGTGAACAAATAATCATAATATAACTCATAGTGGGATATTTGAAGTGTGAAAAATAGATCCTAGAATGCAGATTTCTAAATCTATGAATTCTATCCTTCATAGCACATGTGTGTGCATGCACACACACACGCACACACACACACACGACAAGATCAAGAAAACAAATAGTTGGCCAGGCATGATGGCTCACGCCTGTAATCCCAGAACTTTGGGAGGCCTAGACAGGTGGATCGGCTGAGGTCAGGAGTTTGAGACCAGCCTGGCCAACGTGGCGAAACCTCGTCTTTACTAAAAATACAAAAAAATTAGCCTGGCATGGTGACAGGCGCCTGTAATCACAGCTGCTTGGGAGGCTGAGGCAGGAGAATCGCTTGAACCCGGGAGGCGGAGGTTGCAGTGAGCTGAGATCGTGCCATTGCACTCCAGCCTGGGCAACAAGAGCAAAACTCTGTCTAAAAAAAAAAAAAAAAAGCGAAACAAAACGAATTGAATAGTTTATACTTGGGCTTTTTCGACTAAAATCTTAAGATCTGCTCCTGGTGATGGCCACTGGAACATACAAAGAACATCCCTCTGTAAAAACAGTTGTCAGATTAGCGCCAAGAAACAAAGCAGGCCAGAATGGCCTTTTTCACTGTTTTAAAAGCATGCAATTGGATTTTAGCACCTTTTATTTCAACACAGTGATAGTTATAAAGAAACCTGCAGAGGAAAAACAAACCACATAAAAGAAAATGCAAACAGAACAAGAGATTCAGGAAGATTTGCTTCTTACCCTTAACAGTGCTGGTCTTCAATTGCTGCCCTGAAACTTGAGGGCAGAAACGTAAAGCACCAGTCTCACCCTTTCATGAGTCTTACGACTATTTCAGAGGACCATCTGAAAGGTGAACCATGGTTCTTGCTAATTCAGAGAATGACCTCCTACCTATTTAGGAACAGAATTAGGTAGAATTGGGAAAGGGAAAAAGCTGAGTCCCCTAAAAGCTTACAAGTTGTAACAGAGATATGTGCAAAGTGCTGTGGTGGTTTGCAATGGAAAAGAATTAATTAACTTTGGGTGGGGAATTTAAAAAAAAGTTAAACAGACAGTGATATTTGGAGATAAGCATCCTTAATACTTCCACAGATATCCTGGAGCAACTCTGATTATCTCAGCAATCAGATTATGATAGCTGAAACCATTTCTGTGAATCTCTCTAGTCCCGTACCTGTTCTGTACTGTACGAGAACATTTGCATCACCTTAAGATACACTCATGTTGAAAACAGGTTTGCTAAATAATTATAAAGGCCACAGCAACTTGATCATGAAAGCAGTGAGTTGTGGCACACAGCTGGAATATGCTATCTTTTCCTTGGATCAATTTTTTATTTATTTGCATTTTTATTAAAGTCTCTCCATTGTAGCTTGAGAATATTTTTGTGTAAAATAGTACATAAAATGAAACCCTGAAAGCTACCAGAACTGCTTTGCCAATATTGTGCATGCTATGATGAGACCACTAGATATACCTGCCTTCATTCTGCCTTCTGATTTGCCACCTAAACACTTTCATATGTCAAGACGAAATGGGGCATAAACAGAGGCTAGAGCTTGACTCAGAAAAACTCAGTTCAAGCTTATCCTCTGCCTTTCTAGGTTTGGAAATTAAGTTACGTAATTTCTCTGGCTGGCTTTTACTTCACAAAGTTGTGATCATCTATTCAAAAAAACAATATGTTTGATATCCTCATATGCTACTAATAGTATTAATAGGAAATAATTCACAATATTAACACTTTCTAACTTTCCAAACTATAAAAAATGTGTAATGTTAATCAGATACATGAAAATGGTATTAACCAAAGTATTTGAAATAGATCAGATTATAAATATATACCAGTCCCAAGTCTGTCTTAATATATTTATCCAGTCTATTTTAATTACTGGCGTTTCATTTACTTAATAAGTGTAATCCTCATTGGGTGCAGTGTACACTGCTCCGGTGATGGGTACACCAAAATCTCAGAAATCACCACTAAAGAACTTATTCACGTAAACAAACACCACCCATTCCCCAAAATCCTATTGAAATTTTAAAAAGTGTAATTCTGTATTTTAGCTCTAAATAATGAAATAGAATAAGAAAAATGAGGAAGACTATCTGCAATGATTGCAACTTTTTACAAATGTTAATGAAACATGCTTTTATATATCATAGCATTGATTTTGATTGGCTTACAATTTTGATTGTGTTTTCACACATAATTTACATTTAATAGTTATTTTTCAAGAGGAGACAGATATTTACATAACCAGGAGCCTTTCATAGAACTGGGCAAAGGTTAATAAACATGAAAAAATCACATGCAATTATGATGATTCTGTGGTAATCAATATATAATAATTTTCAACAAAAAAAGATTTGTATATTTTTATATAGCTGAAGTATATTCTAGAAATAAGGTTATAAGGATAAATATTTTAAAATGTGAACTTGCTAGACATGCATAATTTTAAAAAGAAAATAGCCTTCATTTTATACAAAGCTTAGAAGTGTTTAAAAAGCAAATAAACAAAAAATAAATATTTAACAGTTCAAGTTTTTAAAATAATTTTTAAGCCATATTTTTCTTCTTAATATGAAATCCTCAATCCAATTTAAATTTATTCAACAAATATTTATAGGTACTTGCTGTGATCCCAGCACATGCAGCAGTGAGCAAATATACCAAAATTCCCACCCTATGGTGCTTATATTTTAGTGAGAGGAGGCAGACAATAAACAAGGAAACAGAAATTAGAAAGTTGTACAGTATGTTATAAGATGATGAGTAGTTGGAAAAATAGGGGGAATAAAAGGAGAAGATATATAGAATAGTGGATTTCAGCAGCAGGTACACCTGACGTCACTGAAGTCAAACCGAAGTCACTAAAGCATTCGTATAAGCCTATCTTCAAAATCAACAGGCAGTCTCATGGTTGCATTTTGGTTTTCATTTCATCTGACACATTTCCTATGATCATTCATGTCTATACTCACTTACAGAAAATTGATGTGTACGTCACACTGCTGCATGAATGTTGTTCAGCTAACCATACCCTATCTTCGCATTGTTACCTCTTTGACTTAACTATTTAGAGCTCGACTATTGTTTTCACTAGCCATTTAGTATCTTAGATAGATGATAGATAGATAGATAGATAGATAGATAGATAGATAGATAGATAGACAGATAGATAGATAGGGCTCAGCTATTGTTTTCACTAGCCATTTAGTATAGTATCTAAGATAGATAGATAGATAGATAGATAGATAGATAGATAGATAGATAGATAGATAGACAGACAATAGACAATAGATAGAAACATAAATAAGCAACATTGATTTTTAATTAGTATATTAGTATATTGAGGCTACTATAACAAAGTACCACATACCAGTTGGCTTAAGCAACAGAGATTCATTGTCTCATAATTCTGGAGGTTAGAAGTCTGAGAACAAGGTATCAGCAGGTTCATAAAACAAATTCTGTTCCATCCTTTTCTCCTAGTTTCTGGGGTTTTGTTGTCAGTCTTTGTCATTCCTGGCATGTAGAAGGCATTCTCCCTGTACCTTCACATTGTCTTTCTCTGTACCTCTCTTTTCTTCACATGGTGCTCTTTTTAAATAAATACCAGTCACATTGATTTGGGGACCCGACCTACTCCAGTGTGACCTTATTTTAATGAATTATGTCTGCAAACACCCTGTTTTCAAATAAGATCTCATTCTGAGACACAGGGGGTTAAGACTTCAACATATGGTATTTAAAGGGACACAATTTCTATCATAATGGTCATCTTCACCATCTACTTGTCACTCAGCATCTATTAAATTTAGCAGAATGTACCTCAATTGATTTAGATGGATTCTCTAAGCATTAGTTACTATTTAAGAGATTACTTTTCCACATTCTCACTGATAAATGTGTAGTATACATATAATAGAATATATCAAAATTACCATTTAAATCTGCTTCTCTTCTTGATGCTAGTAAAACTGTTACTGTACCATTTTAGCATTATTTTATTTACTGAAGGAAACAGCTACCATCACCAAATAAACAACAAAAAGTAAAATAAAAAATATATTTGAAAATATCTACTCAGGTGCAATCCACTATTTAGCCCCTACTAATAGACATACATGTCATTCTCAGACATTAATATGGCATGTATAGTTTTGATATTAATATCTAAGATTTAGTGTTGTGTGATTATAATAACTTTTATCATTTCCCACGTAGAATAAGTCACTAATGAGGAGTCAGTCTACTGCCTTTATCAGACAGGTTCACGCCAGAGCTCTTAAATATCTTAAGTACAAGGATTAGAATATACTAAGCTAATAATTTATTCCTGTGCTCATAAAGTCATTTGATAGCTTGTCCATCAGAACATATTTATTAGCAATGAAGAATATGCCCAAATACCAATTCCTAGTTATTTATGGTATGAAAGTAAATTATTGATAACATTATGACAAATATTTAATATGCCAATGACAAAATAAGTTGAGGAGGTTATTTCATTTACAGGTAAAGCGATATAAATACAAATAAAGCAAGAACGTGAATTTTTTACGTCTGAAATTCATTTTCCATATTAAAATAGCCTAAATGACCTACAGAATTCAGTTCAAGGTTCATCTGTTTACACAATCTATTGCCTGAGGGAGTGTTGAAGGAGAAAATTTATTTGAGAAGAAAATTAGATAATCACTGGGGGAAGTTGATTGAATGCTGACAAAGTGTCAGCAACTTGCTTCTTTAATTTATGGTTTTAATCATAGGAAGTTGGTCTGAGCTGGAAAATGTGCACATACTTTAACCAAATGCCAGGTTTCACAGGGCTTAACATTAAACTGCTCAACTGAAATATTAACACTATATTCAATGTTCCATTAATTCATTAATTAATTCTTTCTTTAAATAATTATTCAACATCTGTTATCTGCAATGCTTTTGAGATCTATAATTGTCCCGCAAGTTAATAAGATAGCGAAGGTACATAGCAGGATTTTCTATTCAGAAGAACTTCAAGAAAGGCATTCCAGAGGAAATGATATCTGAGCTAAGTCTAAAAGGATGGTTAGTAATTAACCAGGTAAAGGCAGCCAAGAGAGGGCCAGAAATGTTGGATGATACAGAAGTGGATGTTTCGAAAGAGAAAATAACATAAATAACGATCTGCGGCAAAGACGTAGCATATTCTGATTTCAGCTTGGCTGGCGTGCAGGATGTCAGGTAGAGTGTGATGCAAGTAAGCATAGATAGCATAACATCCATATTAAGAAAGTGGAATGTATAATGGTTCCAATGAAAAGCCACAGAGGAGTTTTTCTTTGTGACATGTATAAGCAAATTAGCATTTTACAGAGTATTCCAAACATAGAGCGGAGAATGTATTGAATAGAAAAATAACTAGACACCAGAAGACTACAATATTACAGCTGTGAAACATAACAGGGGTGTTTTGTACCTGGAAAATTAGGTTAGTACTAATAGAGACAGAGGAAGTAACGGTTGTAAAAATAAGTATTGGGTATTGAATTTCTGTGCTACTGGTGTGGATAGGGAAAGAGAATTGAAATCAAGAAATGATAGCAGCTTTGTGATTTGGAAAACAAATGAAAATTCTATCCAAACCAAGAAACACAAATTAATACAGATCAATAGGTAATAGTAACCTATAGATTTAAGTTGAAAAGGATTACTGCTCATCTATAAGCTTTGTCAAAAGAGTGCCATAATTTTTAAAATTATAATTAAAATGTTGATATTGGGTTCAGGAGATGATAGCAGTGGTAAGAATGTCCCAGTTTTGGCAACTAATTCTCTATTCTTCTCTTAATTTAGTTGATCACATCACATACATATCATCTCTAATCTTTCTTATCCTAGAGTACAGGAGGAACTTCTTCAAAAAAACAGCTTTATATTTTACGTACTATGGAATTTCACATACTTTATAATTCACCTCCTATATGGGTGGTCAATATTTTTTGGAAAATTTATAGAGCTCTGCAACTGTCACCATAATCCAGTTTAAGAACATTCCATCAAAAATTTGCCTTAAACTAATTTTTAGTTAATTCCCACTCTCACACCCCACTCTGCATTATGACTGATCTGTTTCTACCTCTGTAATTTGCATTTAATGGATATTTGATATAAACGGAGTTGTACAGTATGTGGTCTTTTGTCCTGCCCTTTCTTTTAGCTTAATATATTTGAATTCAACTATTTTGTGCCATGTATCAGTAGTCAGATACTGTCCATTGCTGAATAGCAGTTCATTACATAACGATGTTACATTTTGTTTTCCATTTACTAGGTGACTGCCAGGTTATGGCTATTATGAAATACTTAAATTGCTGCTATGAATATTTGCATGCAGGTATTTATGTGTGTATGTACTATTATTTCTCATTGATCCTAAAAGTGAAATTGATAGGATTTTTGTGAATGTTTGACATTTTAAGAAACCAACAAATTCTTCAGAATGGTTGCACCCATTTTTCATTACCAGCAAGGTCTAGATTCCAATTGCTTGCCAATATTTAATATTTTCTGTCATTTTATCATAGTCACTCTAATTGATGTAAAATAATATTTTGCAGAGGTTTTACTTTGTGTTTCCATAATCATTAATGATGTTGAGCATCTTTTCATGTGTTAATTAGTCATTTGCATATCTTCTTTGATAAAATTTCTAATACATAGTTTTACCCATTTTTAAAATTGTGTAACATTTTTCTTGTTATCTTGTAAGAGTTCTACAATATCCTATATCAAATATAGAAATATAAAACTCCTAGACCACAATCTAGATGTATGTTTTATTCTAGTTGTTTTATCATTTTAGCACTTTCATTCCATTTTGATCTATGGTATAGTCTGTGTTAATATTTCATATGGTATAAGGTTAAAATCTCAGGTGTTTTATGTCTATTTCTTTTTTTTCCTTTTTTTTGGACATTCAATTATCCTAATACCATTTGGAGAAAAGTAATACTGCCTATCCTTTCCCCATGGAATTGTCTTGGCACATTTGTTAAAAATTAGGTCATCATAAATATAAAGGTTTATTTCTAAATTATCAATTATATTTTATTGTTCATATACAAACTTTTGCCCCAATATCAAATGTTTGATTACTCTGACTTCATAAGGGTATTCAAAAAAGATAGTTAACTTCATATTTGTTCCATTTTTTAAATTATTTTGGCTTTTTTATGTACTTTACATTTCCATAAGATTTTAAGATCATTTTGTTAATTTATATTTTTAAAAATTTGCTGGTACCTTGATAAGAATTGCATTAAATTTTTAAATCAATTGGGGGAGGATTACCATCTTGAAAGCATCATATCTTCCAACCCATGAATTTTTATTTAGAACTTTAATTTCTCTCAGCAATGTTTTATTTTTTAACTTTACAAGCCTTGTACTTCTTGTTTTTATTCCTAAGCGTTTTATTTTTTATTCTATTATAAATGTTATTACTTTCTTAATATTATTTTTGAATTGTTTTGAATATAAAATTAAGTGTATAGAAATACACTTAATTTTTGTAAATCCATATTGTATTCTATGATCTTACTACTTGTCTTCTTTAATTGTTTGAAATTATCTACATAAAAGGTGATGTCATTTGCAATTAAGAGTTTTACTTCTTTTCCCTCAGTCTGCTCTTTTTTGTTGTTTTTGTTCTTTCTTTCCCTTATTTTACATCTAAAACCTCAAGAAAAAATGTTAGATCACACTGATGAAAAAACGCTCTTTCCTGTTTCTTTTATTACAGGTAGAGAAATCAGTATTTTCACAATTAAGTATCATGTTAACTGCCGGTTTTTCACAAATGTCATTTATGAAGTGGGAGGTGTTCCATCTACTGTTAATTTGCTAGGAGGATTGTGTTTGCTTCATTCCTGCTGTTTAGTCAAATATTGTCAAATGCATTTTTTGACATTGTTAACATAGTATATTAAATAATTTTCAGATATTAAACTAACTTGGCATCCAACCTGCTCATGGTGCATAATCTCTTTTATATGTTACTGAAAGAACATATGAATACCACTGACATGGTATTCATGAGGGGCTTTGGACAGTAGTTTTATATTCTTGCAACATAGTTGTCTGGTTGTGGTATCAGGGCAATACTGACCTCATATGAAAAACTAGTTGGGAAGTATTCACTCCTTTACTTGCTAGAAGTGTTTTGGTGTTTAACGTTATTTATTCTTCAATTATTAAATAGACTGCACCACTTAAAATATCTGTGCTTTTCTTTGTGGGCAGAATTTTAATGACTAATTCAATTTTTGAATGTCGTATTTAGTGTATTTGTGCTTTCTATTTCTTCATGAATTGGTTTTCAAAGTGTTCTCTTCTAGAAATTTTTCCATTTTATCAAAGCTATTTTATTATTTTTAATTTTCACAATATCCTCATATAAATTTTTAATGTTTTAATTACTAAACGTTCTTTTAAGCTGTCTTCTCTTTAATTTGGTAATTCAAATTTTGTCCACATTGTTCCAGTTCGCATCCAGATACAAGTTAATAAGTTTTGTTAATCTTTTCAGAGAACAAACTTGGTTTTCATAACTTTTTCTGTTGTTTTCTCCACTCTATTTGATTTGATGTCTTTTTAAGTTGTTATTACTTTCTTCCCTTTGCTTGGTTTTTGTTTGCTTTACTTTCTTTCTAGTTTCATAAGCTGGGAGCTTAAATTATTGTTTTGATATCTTTCTTCTTCCCTGATAAAGTGACTTTAAATGCAAAAGCTATAAATATTCCACAAATGTTGGTATGTTACCTGTCTTTTTATTCAATTCAAAGTGTTTTCTAATTTTCCTTGTGTTGTTTTATTTGCCATGAGTTATTTATAAACATTTTGTTTAATTTACCAATATTTGAAGATTTCACACATTCCTTTCTATTGTTTAACTCAACTTTTTATTAGTCAGAGAGCATGTCTGGTATAACTTAAATCATTTGAAATTTATTGAGAATTTTTATAGCATACCGATGACCCATTTTGGAGAATGTTCCATGACTTGTGAAAAGAATGCAGATTCTAAACTTATCAGGTGATTTATCTTTTATATTACACGTCAATTAGGCTAACTTCAATGATAGTGCTTTTCTAGACTTCTTGCTAATTATACTTCTAGTTGTTCCGTCAGTTATAGAGAGTGAAGTATTTAAATGATTATTGTTAAATCGTTTCTTTTTTTCTTTCCATTCCATCAATTTTGTTCCATGTAATTAGAGGATTTGTTAGGTGTATATGTTTGTGTAATTATTGTATCTTCCTAATAAATAGAATATTTAATTTCCATGAACTACCACTCTTTTTTTATTGATAATACGGTTTTCAATAATCTTTGTATAGTACAAGTCTATATATGGTAATATCGTTTGTATTTTGACTGCCATTGAAAAACTACTCCATCTCCATTATATGTTCCCTTTGGTTGGTATATATTTTTTCATCTTTTTACTTTGAACCCATTTGTGTTTTTAAATCCAGTAGGTGTCTTCTTTTTTAGACAGTATGTAATTGGATATAACTTTTCTAATCTGTCTATCTCTGCCTTTTGAATATAATACTTAGAACTTTTATATTTAAGGTGATTAGTGATTTATTTCCATTTGGCATATTGCTATTTGTTTTTCTTAATATGTTTTTTGTATTTTCTCCATTTCTTTGCTTCTCATGTACTGCCTTCATTTATATTATATCATTATTTTCAGCATACTTCTAAAATTTCTCTGTTGATGTTTTGTACTATATTTCTTAGTTACATTTTAGTTATTCCTCTAGAGGTCAAAATATGCATCTTAGCATATCTTCCCTGCATACATATTGCCTTCGCCAGTAATATGCCTTCTCCAACAAAGATAGCATCCTTAAGCTAGAAGAGTCATTGGCTTTCCCTGACATAGGCAGAATTATTGTCTCTTCCATCAACAATACTACTGGATGTGGGTATGATTTTTGGCTTTGTGTCCCAACCCAAATCTCATCGCAAACTGTAATTCCCATGTGTCGACGGAGGGACCCAGTGGGAGGTGATTGGACCTTGGGGATAGTGTCACTCATGCTGTTATAATAGTGAGTGAGTTCTCATGAGATCTAATGCTTTAAAAATGTGGCACTTTCTCTCTCTCTCTCTCTCTTTCTCTTTCTCTTTCTCTCTCTGTCTCTCACTGCTATGGAATATCTACTTTGCTCACCCTTCAACTTCTGCTATGATTTTAAGTTTCCTGAGGCCTCCCCAGCCGTGGAGAACTGTGACTCAATTAAATTTCTTTACCGAGTCACAGGTAGTTCTTTACAGCAGTATAAAAATGGACTAACACACCAATGCAAATTGAGTGAGCCCTTTGTGCCTGTGGAAAATAAACTGGCCTATACTCACCCGTTGCCCTGTACTGGCAGAGCCTCTGTGCTGACTGAGCTGGAAAAGGAAGGGATCAAGAAGAAACAGACCCAACAAGAATCTCTATTTCTTCTGCTCTTACTTGAAGTTCAGCAATTTTTAATAATAAATGTTTGTCACATTATTTGCACGCCTTTGGTTGATATCCAGCATGCTAAAATGGTTATTTTTACAAATTTTGACCATCTGTTATGGTTGTTTTGTGGAAATGATTTGCTGACCTCCTCACTTGGACATACCAGAAAATTCCTCACCATAACTTTTGGATCATAATTTATAAGATCTTGAATAATTCAGAGTGACTGAGTTCCAGGTTTGTACTATACCAAAGGTTAGGGGCCAGGCTTTTCCCAGGGTAGAATATACAAGACAGCTCAATGAGCCTGTCATCTTTTATGTTTAAATCAGCTTAAAGGAAAACATTGAATCTACCTTTGGATGAATCCAATCTTGAAAATATCTCGAGGTACAGTGACCTATACTCTAGAACTCTCTTAGTCATGGTACTATGACTGTGTTAGTATATATGTCTAGAAATGTTAACTTACATTTTACCAGAATATTAATTTGGATGTTACACTTGCTTACACAGTGAATTGCCAATATAATATTAGATGATTACTGGAAGAAACTATCACTTCTGTTCTCCAAATACTCACTTAGGCTTAAGTGGTTATTGGTTTATTCTTAGCAGGGCGGTAACAAGATACATTAGGTCAAGAAATCAAGTAGAGTAGATAGTAACTTACTTATATAGTGTGTCTTCTTGCAGATGTTTAAAACATGTACCTAGAGATAGAGGATAAATGTATTGACAAAGATATCATGCTCAGTTTAGTTCTGAAATTAAAGAATAATATTTTAGGTAGATTGATTTAATTCCTATATTTATCTAGTAATTATTTACTAGTGCCTAATTCAGCAGGAATTGTGCAAGTGTCAAGGTTTGAAAAGGAATGGGAAAGGGTTCCAGTTTTCATAGGCTTTTCAGAAAATAAAGAAGCAGGTAAACCTGTTACCACAATCATTTTGTGAATGATACTGTAATAGAATCTTTCTAGTTTATGAAAAGAGAGTCTTCCTAGATTCTGTGAGTCTATGATGCCCATCTGCACTGCCCCAGGTATAGACTCACAAAATTAGACACAGTTAGATAATTTTCTGTGCTCATAGATGTCAAGGATGCAAAATTTTCTTCACACCACCAAATCACAGGCAACATGACCACCAATGACATAATTCACAAAGTGTCTACCCATATACATTGTGCATTTAACACAGTTAATACTGTGTATGAGGTTATTTATAGCTAAGTCATTTTGTTTCCTGAATGGTGACATATATTGTTCACATTGCTTAGAGTTTCCAATTTACAAGTAATGTAGAAAATGTTACACACCTAACTATTAGCTTTTGAGGAGATGTTTTGCTTTATTCCTTTAGCAGTACCTATAGATCACAGATATACAAATAGTTTTTGCACTCAATTTTCTTCACCTTTTAATTCTGCCTATCTGAATTTAATTTCTGCAGAGAAAATAACTTTTTTCCTTATATTTTGTTATTTAGTTCAGTTTCTAAATATATTTCTGTATCTCTCTGTGTCACTTACATGATATAGTTTAATATTCAAAGAAAAACTCAGAAATATGATACATTGCACTTCTAGCCAATACTCATTAGATTTCAAAGACATTTTACAGCAATCAAAACCACTTTAAAATTATCAAAAATATTTATGTATTTTTGGCATATTATATTAAACTTTGAACAACCTCTTTTGTTTTAAAACTTCTTATATAGTTTGGATTTCAAGCCAGCATATACCTCTGCAAAATTTGCTATGCTCCATTTGATTCCAAGCAATCATACTGAGGAAAGACGATTTGATGCAAAGAATTAGAAATGTCTTAATATTTCAAGGAAAGACAGACATAGTAAGATTGGAAAGTTTACACCTCAAATAGAAATTAAAAGTAACAACATAATACAAACTATGCTTCAGGTGGCAAGATAGACTATTCATACACAAATAAGTAATAAAAAGATAAGTTAACATTTAGAAGGTGAACATGACTCAAAGATCTGCGAAAATCAATTAACCAAAAATAGCCTGTTCCAAAGAAATTGAAAGAGATACAAATGAAATCATACTTTAACCTTTAACCTGTGTTTGTAATGAATTCTATCTGCTAAACAATATTACAATAATGTTGTGCCTTTTCCACAAAGACAAATTCTTCAGCGTTACCTTTACTAGGACACCCTCCTCACCCCACACAGAAAGTGCACTCGGATGCTAGGCTTCTATGTCTAAATATTATTCTTTCCCTCTAACTCAAAAATATCTTTATATAATTTTGTTTACATTTTGACAAATTCTAGCTCCAAGACTTTGCTTATCAGATGAGCATTTGAATTATTTTTCACTTTCAAAGGTAGTGCAATAAGTGCTTATTACGAAACCACTCTTTGCCTAGCTCCATGCTTGGCTTTATAAAATCAACATGTGCTCAGTCGCTATACTTTCTTCCTCAATCCCTCTCTTCTATCCTCTCCTCTTCTCTACATTTTTTCCCTTTTTTCTCTTTCCCTCTTTTTGTCATCTCTCCTTCAATCTGAGAATGCAATTATTTCAAGGAGACATATATTCCCCATAAGGAAGACATGCCTATGAAGATTTATTGGTGGTAATTATGTGTGTAATACTGTAGCCACAAAAATATTGTGGCCAAAACTCTATAGGTGAATGAACCCATAATTTAAAAAAATAATATGAGTTTACCAACTAACAGCTGGATAAATGAAAATAATAAGCACAAGTTTAAAATTGTATGTGATAACTGTTTACGGGATTTTTGTTGTTGTTTTTACTTTGCGTGTCCTCTCAGATAAGAATTATTTTTTTTTCTTTTTTTCACTTTTATATTAAGTTCAAGGGTACAAGTGCAGATTTATTACATTGGTTAAATTGTGTCATGGGGGTTTGTTGTAGAGATTATTTCATGACCCAGATATTAAGCCTAGTACCTATCAGTTATTTTTCCAAATCTCCCTTCTTCTACCCTCCACCCTCTGAAAGGCTCCAGTGTGTGTTGTTCCCCTTTATGTGTCCATGTGTTCTCATCATTTAGTTCCACTAATAAGTGAGAATATGTTTTTAATTGACAAAATGGTATATATTTATGGTATACACCATGATATGGTTTGGCTCTGTGTTCCCACCCAAATCTTACGTCAAATTAATCCCCATGTGTCAAGAGAGTGACCTGGTGGGAGGTGACTGGATTCCCCATGCTGTTCTTGTGATAGTGAGTGAGTTCTCATGAGATCTGATGGTTTAAAAGTGTGGCACTTCCACGTTTGCATTCTCTTTCTCTTGACACCATGTAAGACATGCCTTGCTTCCCCTTCACCTTCTGCCATGATTGTAAGTTTCCTGAGGACTCCTCAGCCATGCAGAATTGTGAGTCAATTAACCATCTTTTGTTTATAAATTACTCGGTCTCAAATAGTTCTTCATTGCAGTATGAAAACGAACTAATACACACCATGACATCCAAATAATGTATGCATTGTGAAATGGCTGAATTAAGCTAATTAATATATGCATTACCTCACCACATATCTTTTTTGGTGTGTTGTAAGAACACTTAACATCTAGTCTCCTAATGATTTTTTGAATATAAAATAACGATATTGTTATTAACTATAATCACTATGCTGTATGGTAGATCGCTTTATTTCTCCTAACTGAAATTTTGTATCCTTTACCCAACCTCTCCACAATCTCCCCTGTTCCCACTTCCAGAATCTGACAAAATCCATTCTATTCCCAGTATTTATAAATTCTCCTTTTAAAAATTTCATATATGGGTGAGATCATGTGGTATTTCTCTTTCTATGCCTAGCTTTTATATTTCACTTCACATAATGTTCTCCAGGTTCATACATATTGTTGCAAAAAATAGAATTCTCTTCTTTTTAAGGTGGAATAGCACATGTTCTTTATTCATTCATTCATTCATTGATAGGCACTTGCATTGATTCCATGTCTTGGCTATTGTAAATAGTACTGCAATGAACCTAGGAGTGCAGAGATCCCTTTGACATACTGATTTCACTTCCTTTGGATATATATCTGTCAGTTGGATTGCTGGATCATATGGTAGTTCTTAGTTTTTTGAGGAACCTCCATACTGTTTTCCATAATGAGTGGACTAATTTACGTTCTTATCAACAGTGTGACATGGTTCCCTTTCCTCTAAATTTTTGGCAAACTTTCTGTCTTTTTTGATAATAGTCGTTCTAACAGGTGTGAGGTGATAGCTCATTGTGGTTTAAATTTGAATTTCCCTGATGATTAATGATACTGAATATCTTTCATACATTGGTGGCCGTTAGTATATATTCTTTTGAGAAATGTCTATTCAGGGCCTTTACTTCTTATCAGATGTATGGTTTGCAAATATTTTTCTCTCACTCCATAGGTTGTCCCATTAATCTGTTTATGTTTCAATTGTTGTGCAGAAGTTTTTTAGTTTGATGTAATCCTATTTGTACATTTGTGCTTTTATTGCCTTTGTTTTTGAATTCATATTCAAAAAATCATTGCCCAGACCAATGCCATGGGACTTTTTTCCTATGTTTTTCTCTAACAGTCTTAAAGTCTCAGTTCTTACATTTAAATCTTTAATGCTTTTTGCATTGGTTTTTATGTACTGTGTAAGATAAGGGTCTAATTTCATTATTTTGCTCAGGAATAGTTACTTAACACAACACCATTTATTTAAGAGAATGTCCTTTCCCACTTGTGTTTTCTGGGTATCTTTGTCAAAAATCAATTAACAATAAATGTGTGTATTTATTTCTGGGCTTATAATATTCAATTGGTCTATGCGTCTGTTTTATGACAGTATCATGTATTGACTATTATATCTTTGTAGTAGATCTTGAGATCAAGTAGTGTGACACCCCCAACTTTGTGTTTTTGCTCAAGCTTGCTTTGTTTATTTGTGGTCTTTCGTGGTTTCATACAAACTTTAAGGTTGATTTTTCTATTTCTAGGAAAATAATCATTAAAATTTTGCTAGAAATTCCATTGAATTTTTGGCTTGCTTTGCATGATATAGACATTTTAGCAACATTAATTCTTCTAATCCATGAACACTGGGTAATTTTCCATCTATTTGTTTCATCTTAAATTACTTTAATCAATGTTTTACAGTTTTCAGTGTACACATTAGTTCCGCATACAAGTTGGTTTTATAGATTCAGTGTACAGCGTACAAGCTCACCTCATGAGTTAAATTTAGTCTTAAGTATTTTATTTTTTGTAGTTGTTGTTAATCAGGTGGCTGTATTTATTTCTTTTTCAGATAGTCCATTGTTAGTTTATAGAAATGCTACTGATTATTGTATGTTGATCTTGTATTTTCCTACTTTCCTGAATTGATTTACTAGTGCTAATAGTTTTGATAGAGTCTTTATGGTTTTTCAAGTATAAGATCATGTAATCTGCAAAAAAGGCAATTTGACTTCTTCCTTTCTATTTGGTGGCCTTTTATTTTTTTCTCTTGCCTAATTGCACTGACCGGTTCTTTCAGTACTACGTTGAATAGAAGTGGTCTGACTGGGCACTCTTGTCTTATTCTTCTTGATCTTATATAAAAACCTTTCAACTTTTCACCACTGAATATGATGTTAGCAGTAGGCTTGTCATATATGACCTTTATTATGTACATTCTTTCTGCACATAGTTTGTTGGGAGCTTTTTATCATGAAGAGATGTTGAATTTTGTGAAATGTATTTTCTGCTTCTACTGAGGTGGTCATATGAATTTTGTTCTTCATTCTGTTAATGTGGTGTCTCATTTATTGATTTGCATATGTTGAAGCATCCTTGCATATCTGTGATAAATTCCTCTTAATAATGGTAAAATTATCCATTTAACGTTTTGTTGAATTTGATTTGTTAGTATTGTGTTGAGGATTTTTACATCTCTCTGAGTCAAGGATATCGCCTTGTAATTTTCTCTTTTAGTGTCTTTGTCTGGCTTTGGTATCAAGGTAATTCTAGCCTCATAAAATGAATTTGGAAGTATTTCCTCTTCCATTTATGGAAATTGCTTGAGGGGGATTAGTTTTAGTTTTTCTTTAAATGTTTGGTAGAATTCAACAGTGAAATCATTGGGTCCTAGACTTTTCTTTGATAGGAGACTTCTATTATCGACCAATTTCCTTACTCTTTATTAGTCTGCTCAGATGAACTATTTATTTATTACAGTGAATTGCTGAAAAGGTTTCCTTGCAATCTATAGCTACAGATAATCCAGGGACTTTTCAAGGAGGGATATTAGAAATTATAGGTTTGAATCTAGGAGCTAATTATTCTGGATAAAAATGCCTTCCACGGATCACAAGGTCAGGAGATCAAGACCATCCTGCCTAACATGGCGAAACCCCGTCTCTACTAAAAAAAAAAAAAAAAAAAAAAAAAAAAAAAAAAAAAAAATAGCCGGGCATGGTGGCGGGCGCCTGCCTGTAGTCCCAGCTACTGAGGAGGCTGAGGCAGGAGAATGGTGTGAACCCAGGAGGCAGAGCTTGCAGTGAGCCGAGATAGCGCCACCACACTCCAGCCTGGGCTACAGAGGGAGACTCTATCTCAAAACAAAAAAACAAAAACAAAAACAAAACATACAAACAAAAAAAGTGACAAGGAGCTGCTGAATTGTTGTCAAAAGGACAAAAGGAGCTGGTAGGATTGCTTGATGGGGACAGTAGTGAAAGCCTTATCTGAAGGCAGAAGATAGGCCTCACTCATTTCTTTAAAATGTTCAGAGCACACTGCCTTGAGAATTAATCATCTCTAATTGCATTCCTGTACGGGGATTGCATAGAGAAGATGGCAAATATTTTATTGTTATCTTCAGTAAGAAGAATTACAACTGCCTAGTAGGAATCCTGGTGGGATAAGAAACTTACAAAACGTCTATTGAGGGCTCAGATTATCTCTATAAACCATAAAATCTTAACTTCATTTTGCTGGACAGAACCATGTGTCCTGTGGAAAGGGGCTGACAGACATAATCATGCACAGCTTATTATTATATCATAATTAGTTTTCATAATGAGTCTTGTGCTAATATTGAAATAGTTTTGGAGATTTAGTCCACATTTACATGGATTCTGTTACATCACATTTTTTTTTATTAATGGGTGCTGAAGTTATGTTTTTAACAATACCAAGTGTATTCTCACTAGGAAGCAGAGAAATTTTTAAATATTCAATCAAGAAAATTAAATACATTAGATCATGTTCATAATGCTACTTTGATGAAATGAAAGTTTAAGTAGATGCAGAAATATTATTAACAGTATTATACATGGGATATATAAAAGATAACAGAATTAAGACCATGTTCAAGCAAAAAATGTTTTACCTTTTTTACATGAATTTAGGGCAAGTTCACACTAATAATGCCTAGACATTTGCTTTATAAAATACAATTATTCTTCGTTTTGACTTGAAGAAATTTAAGATTGTGAATATATTTTATTTTGAATGCACTCAGCCTGGTTTCAAGCAATATGTTTTTAACATGGTTCTAATAATTGCATTATGCTATCATTTCCATTTTTAGAGTTTCAGTTAAGCAGACACAGCTATAAGCTGCCTCACCTTTCTTATCTCTTGCCCTGAGAAGTTTTAGTTAAACCTCAAAAATAAGATATGGTATCACTAAGAACCAATGCAGTTTCACACTGTGTGTATGTCAATAGAACAATCATTTTATTTGAAATGCTTATCCCTTTCTAACGCACAGAATACGTCTAAAAGATTTTTATATATGTTTGTCAGATACATTTTAGATGCAGTTCTTGTAAAAATTTAATAATGCAGAGTACTGGTAAGTAGATGCATAATTCATATTCTGGTAACTCAAGTTCTGAAATACCTTAGAGGGTAAAAAGAAACAAAAATATAATCTAAAATTTGGTTATTTGAATGTGTGTTTGTTGGTAATAAAAAAGTCAGGTCTACTGAGCTATATTTAAGATTAAAAATGTCTTCTTTTCAAAGCTATTCCACATATATCGCATCAGTAGTTTAGCCATCATTATGACAGTATCTATGCTATCACACAGAGGTCCCCAATCCCTGCGCCACCAACTGCTACCAGACCTTGGCCTGTTAGGAACTGGGCCACACAGCAGGAAGTGAGCAGCACCTGGGTGAGCCAGCATGACCTCCTGAGCTCTATCTCCTGTCAGGTCAGTGGTGGCATCAGATTCTCTTAGAAGCGAGACATCTACTGTGAACTGTGCATGTGAGGGATGTAGACTGCGTGCTCCTTATGAGAATCTAATGCCTGATGATCTGAGGTAGAAAAGTTTCATCTCGAAACCATCTCCCTGAACATCCATGGAAACACTATCTTCCACAAAACCACTCCCTGATGCCAAAAAGGTTGGGGAACACTGCTAAATATATTAATTAAATACTGAACAATATTAATGAAAGGAACATGCCTATCATTGGAATCCGATCATAAATAAGCATTAGAATATATAAGATTTTTTATGTACATGTATTTTATAAATTAATACATGAGTTTATTGACTGATAGGGAACTGCTCATTTGCTCACAGTTTACCTTAGTTGTTTTTATTTGTTATTGGTTAACTGTGATCTAATAATGCCTATCATGGTCTTTAGCGGTCTCTCGGTTCTGCTCAGGAACAATAATCTATACAATTTGAGTTTTTAAGTCTGTTATTTTGTTTCTGGAAAAAAAAATGGTTTTCTATGACAAGGAATCTTACTCTCCCAGTGCTCTCTCACTGCTGCTGCTACCCCTGCTCCTGCTGCTGCTTCTCCTCCTCCTTCTTCTCTCTCTTTAAATTCAGTTGAGTTCTTAAGTTACCAAGAGATATCAAGCATAAAAACTGTTCAACATGAAGATAGCCGCCTTACCCCAATACATATTCATGTAAGGACTCAAGGCAGTTCCGCATAGGCCAGAAGATACTCTGGATTTGTCCTGTTATTTGTTGTTGTTTGTTTGTTTTTCTATTTTTTTTTTCAACTAGCCTAAATCCAAATACTATCCTAATATCCTCTTCCTCTGATCTTCTTTAGTATCCCCTGACTTACCAGCCATTGATAATGATTTTCACTGTTTTCTTTTACTTTCTTGGCCATAATTGATTATTTTTCCAAGCACTAATCAATTGAGAATCCCTCTGTTAACATACATTGTTAAAACATATAGTCATAAGTTCAGATGGAACATAAGCTATCAATATTGATCATAGTTGGGGATTAAAAGATGCCTGCCTAGGATTTAACATGAAATAGGGAAGATTTTACATAAAGCTTTAGTGACTCCTCCTTTCATATTGACCATTCCACAAAGTCAGCTTCAGCAGCCTCATACTCCAATCTGCTCCCACCTTAAATGTGATTTTCCCTCTATATTTGGTTCTATCTTCTTTATACTGATATCAATACAAATGTTCTAGACAAAAAGCCACTTAGAATATGAGGCTCACCTGATGTATTGTCTTTTTTGACAAGATCCCTGACATGCATTGTCTGGACAATGCCTAAAAACAGTTTTTTAATACATATTATGTAGTTTTGCACTTGTTCATGGTGAGTAGGTGTATCTAATACCAGATAATACATCATAACTCACAAAACAACTTTTTAAACAAAAGTATCTACAATATATTTGATATTAGGGCTTAATTTTCAGTTTTATTGGGCAGTTACTTACATAAAAAAATTGGTAAGACAGATTTATGAAAGAAGTAGTATTTATTCATCATCTAGCACCTTGCTGGCATGGAAATGCAGCAAAAAAAATAAAATGACAGACAAAGTACACTCAACCATGTACTGTAAGTCAAGTCTCTACTCTCAGGATATGCAAATCACAAATCAAGGAAGTGTTATCCTAGGGAGTGCCCAGATGCTAAATAAGTAGAGCACTAATTAGACCCTAGAATGGGCACAAAAGCTTTGATTTACATTGCAGAGCATATACAAATTTATTCTGGGAGCATCTTATGGGAACAATGATATGTCTTTAATACAAGGAACAATGCAGAAGCTTAATGATCAAAACCAGGGAATTATATTTTTGGAGAAACTTAAAGGATAAATGAATAAAAAAATAGCTTCCTAACTGAAATTTAAAAAAAAATTAAGTCTTATCTTAGGTGTAAATGAACTAGTTTTAGAACAGTATGTTAGCAGAGAAGATGAAATGCTTAATACCTGTGCAGAAACAGAGAAAGGTACCTCTGGGATAATGATATGATGAACTACTAATAGGTCATTTTGAATTTACATTCCCTTAACATTAGTGTTGGGAATTTACTACATCTCTAAAATGGTAGGGGTAGATACTTACCTTGAAGGTTAATTTAGTATACTTTCGTATGATGCGTAGATGTTGCTAGCCTCTTTCTTCTCCATGGGACAGTATCTCTATAATTATGTCTCCTGTGATAATCATGCTCAGATACATGTGCCCATGTGGTCATGAATACTTTATGTAAACTTTTTGTAAATTTCAGTTTCCAAATGTGTTCAATAAAGATAATTATAGCACCTTCATATAGGATTTTAGTTAAATGTAAATAAAAGGGAATATACTTAGAGTGTCTGATTCAGAGTGAAACGAGACCAATTTCCCCATAGAACTGATGAACTGATGTTGACGCTCGTTTTTTTTTTTTTTTTTAATAAACATAGAAATTGACCCTCCTAGTCTTAAAGCTTGAAACTTAACATTTGTTTTATCTTAGTCCCTTTCTCAGTAGATCAACTTTCAGCTCTCCCATCAGGGAAGTGAAACTTACCAGATCACCACATCCAATTAGACACCAGAACCCCATTCTTCACGATGGCCCAACTGATATGGGTTGGCTCTGTGTCGCCACCCATATTTCATCTTGTAGCTTCCATAATTCCCACGTGTTGTGGGAGGGAGCCGGTGGGAGACTATTGAATCCTGGGGGTGGGTCTTTCCCATGCTGTTCTTGCGATACTCAATGGGTCTCACAAGATTTGATGGTTTTAAAAAAGGGAGTTTCTCTGCAGAAGCTCTCTTTTTGTCTGCCACCATCTACGTTAAGATGTGACATGCTCCTCCTTGCCTTCTGCCATGATTGTGAGGCCTCCTCAGCCACGTGGAACGGTCAGTCCAATAAAACCTCTTTCTTTTGTAACTTTCCCAGTCTCAGGTATTTCTTTATTCAGCAGCGTGAAAATGGACTAATACACCAACCTACCAGCTGTCCTCCACTGACCAACTCCTTTTCCTCATCCAGGATTAATTCCTGTTTTCCTGAATGCGACTAACTTTCTTCCCTGCTATATGAACTCTTGACTTTAGTCAGGGAGGAGAGTCAGATTTGAGGTTTGTTTCTTCTCTCTCAGGCTGACATCACTCATAATTGAATCAAGCCATCTCTGACAATATGTGTTGTTTCAGTGACTGGCTTACTGTGCAGCAAACAAAAGGGCCTCCATCAAACTCCTAGCATTTTGGTAACAATAGTAAGTCCTCTATAAGTATTAACTATGACTAACAGTTTAAATATATGCCAAAAGTAGAAAGAAGCTCTCTTCTCATATTGTTCACTTGTAAATCAATCATTGTCTATCCTGGAATAATTCAGTTTCTTCTCACTTTAGTAAATCTCAGAGGATGGGTGTGGTGGCTCACACCTGTAATTCCAGCACTTTGGAAGGCCGAGGTGGGCATATCACTTGAGGTCAGGAGTTTGAGACCAACCTGGCCAACATGGTGAAACCCCAACCCTACTAAAAGTAGAAAAATTAGTTAGGCATGGTGGCACGTGCCTGTAATCCCAGTTACTCTGGAGGCTGAGGCAGGAGAATTGCTTGAACCTGGTAGGCAGACTTTGCAGTGAGCCGAGATTGATCCACTGCACTCCAGCCTCGGTGACAGAGCGAGACTCTATCTCAAAAAATAAATAAAATAAAATATTAGATAACATGTGGATATAAATCTGGAGATTAAATAGGTGGTGAAACTAAGTTATTATGTTAACATAGTGATAAGTTGCAGGAGATAAAATCAATGTATCCTAATTCTATTTACTCACGTTGCTTTTCTAAATCATACAATAAAATTACTACATTATTATAATGGAAAGAGCATAGTATTAAAGTATTAGAAATCTGGCATAAGCAAATTTTTCCATTGTTAGCCTTTATTCCAAAAAAGATGTGTTAAATTTTGCATACTGATTTTTCTTAGAATGATATCGCATCAAAAAGGAGCATTTAAAAAATGAGATAAAATATTAATCTATGTATACTAAAAAACTGGAAGAAAAACAAAGTAATCATATTTTATGATATCAATAGCTTAATCAGAGAAAATATCTACTAGAAAAACACATTTTTAACAATTTTAAATTTTCTTGGAAATCAGGAACTTTTCTAAACTTTCTAAGAAATTGCTATTATATTTACACAGGAGTTACCTATCAGTAAAAATAATCTTTAGATATATAGCAGTGCACTATACATCTGTACTTGCAATGGTAGAATAAACTCTTAAAATAATTTATATTATAAATAATATTCGAATTAATTATTTAAACACACATTTACATTTAAAATGCAGTTTTGTCAAATAAATAAAATTTAAGCAAAAAAAAGATGTAACCCAAAGCAATTAAGAGACCTTAAAATAAGAGATATATTATTAAACAAATTTATTTCCATCATTAAAGCAAGTTGATTACACATAAATAAGAAATACATAGCAGTAAATATAAGATAAAACTTTTTTCACGTTAAATTTCCAAATGTTCTCGAAGATTTATCAAAGTGAGATGAAATTAAATTATTATAGGTAAGGAATTATTATTTTATACAACCAACAACATGAGAAAAAAGTTTTTCTCCCATTTTGATTTCACTGCAGATTTGAACCCATAACTGACATTGTGAACTAACCATTTTCACTCAGAGGATAAATGGGTGAATAACTATCAACCTGAGAATTTTTTTTTTCAGGTCTCTTGCATGTTTTTTGGGAGAGCTAATAACAATACTAGCCTAATACTCTTGCATAGGAAATAATATAATGAAAATAAGCTATTTAGCTGCCATATTAATATTTATAAAAAAATACATATATCAACTATCAGTGAGCTTTATTTTATTACTAAGAGTCTAAGTGTTAACCCAATTTTACCAACAAAACATGTGTCTATGTTAGTGCTCATTTATTAAGTAATTATGCAGGCATTCATTCTTATATATTGCTTTTAAACCTCTCCAACAATGATTACATACTAATTATTTCTTCTTTACTAAGCCGTTCTTTTTTAAATTTTAAATAATAAAAACCTGGATCATAAATGAAATATTAAATTCTATTAGCAAATAGCAAATCTTGACACTGTAAATTTCCTTCTATAATATTTCAGTAAAATTAACAAAAAAAGGAATCATTTAATATTTTGCTACAGAAAACAAATTTATCACTAGAAATATACTGACACATTTTATATTATACATAATCCAAGCAGATAATGTAATTTATAATTTTTCCTCTCTCAAAGTGGTGTTTTATTTGGTTTATGACTTCTATGTATTTGAAATTCAGCTGGAATTGACATAAAATTGATAAATATATAAGCATTTATAATAATGTATATCTTCTTACACAAGATCAGGCTGCTTGCTAAATCCTATGGACTATGTTAGAAGATACGGTGTTGAGAAACCAAAGTAATTTTCTGATCTTCTTTTTCTTTTTTAGTTACTGTTACAGAAAAAACAAAACCAGGAAAATAAAAAAAAAAAAAGTCTGGAGATTTTATTGTGTGAACATGGGTTGAAATAGAGATAATAATAAAAGTAATTTATTTTAGGTAGGATTGTTAGATAAAGGCTATCTGAGATGTAAACATTAAGCTGAAACCTAATTAAACATGTTACACAGAATGTATTGGTACATTTTCACACTGCTGATAGCCACATACCCGAGACTGGGTAATTTATAAAGAAAAAATAGGTTGAATGGACTCACTGTTCCAAGTGGCTGGGGAGGCCTCATAATCATGGTGGAAGGCAAAAGGCACATCTTACATGGTGTCAGGCAAGACAGAATGTGAACCTGTGCAGGGAAATTCCCATTTATGGAACCATCAGATCTCATGAGACTTATTCACTACCATGAGAACAGCACAGGAAAGACCCACACCCATGATTCAATTACCTTCCAATGAGTCCCTCTTATGACACATGGGAATTATGGGGGCTACAATTCAAGATGAGATTTGGGTGGGAACACAGCCAAACCATATCACGGAAGGAGAAAAAATAATTCCAGCTGGAAGAAAAAACATGTGCAGAGAGATTGACATAGCAATGAGGATGACTGTTGGTTAAACTGAAAAGTGAATATTATAAAAATGTTAATTGTCAAGTCAGAAACTGTGCAAGTATCTGAGGTGTTAGCCTACCTGCAAACTAATGGGTTAGCCTACCACAATTGTACAGGTACTGTCAAAAGACACAAAATATCTGATTCAGGATGAAGATACAATTTTATTATTCACAGCTATAGCAGGAGCTATGGTGACATTTAGTTCCAGTGTAAGCCCCAATTCCCACAGGGCAATGTGAGAAGGTTCAGATGCTACCTATACCCAGAGTGGGATGTGCTTAGGAATACTAATATTAGAAACTGAACATTGTATAAGGACTACTGGCAAATTGGTCTATCTCCATCTTCTGGAGAGAGTCTTTCTGTCTATGACTCTGAAATATCATGAAAATCAGCTTTAGGAAGAAAGAGAACTTTATTTTTACTTCAGCTCAAGGCAGCCTGGTATGCAAACATCCTTGAAAATAAAGTATGGGGCCTGGTGCGTGGCTCACGCCTGTAATCTCAGCACTTTGGGAGGCTGAGGCAAGTGGATCACTTGAGGTCATGAGTTCAAGACCAGCCTGGCCAACATAGTTAAACTCCATCTCTACTAAAATTACAAAAATTAGCTGGGTGTGGTGGTGGGTGCCTGTAATCCTAGTTGCTCAAGTGGCTGAGGCAGGAGATTAGCTTGATCCTGGGAGGCAGAGGTTGCACTGAGCCGAGATTGAGCCATTGCACTCCAGTCTGAGTGACAGAGTGAGACTCTATCTCAAAAAAAAAAAAAAAAAAGTATGGAGTAAATTAGCTACTAATCTATTAATATCTTTGAAGGTGTGCAGTAATGAACTTGCACAAAAGGAGAGAAAAATTATATAATGAAGACAAATTATTCAGAAATTTGTAGTCCATGGTAATCAGTTGAGATTTTCATTTCTGGTTACATTGAGAAGCCATTGGATAAATTTATATTAAAAATTGCAAGAAAAATTAAATTTATATTGATAGCAATTTTGCTATTTTGCAAAGACTCAGTTGGAGAAAAACAAAAAAGGTGTCAAGAATATTTATTAACATGCCATTGATTCATGCAATTAAGTAATAATAAGAATATTTAAATGGTAGTAATACAGAGAGAACACAGAGAATATATTTAAAAATTGAATTTTGATGATAGAGTTGAAATAAATTTGTCATGGATTGTATGCAGGGAATGTTGAAAGAAAAGAAAGGAATGAGAGAGGCCGGGCACAGTGGCTCACACCTATAATCTCAGCACTTAGGGAGACTGAGGCAGGCAGATCACTTGAGGTCAGGAGTTCAAGACCAGCCTGGCTAATATGATGAAACCTTGTCTCTACTAAAAATACAAAACTTAGCTGGGCGTGGTGGTGCACACCTGTAATCCCTGCTACTCAGGAGGCTGAAGCAGGAGAATTGCTTGAACCCAGGAGGCAGAGGTTGCAGTGAGCTGAGATCATGCCACTGCACTCCAGCCTGGGCAACAGAGCCAGACTTGGTCTCAAAACAAAGTAAAACTAAACCAAACTAAACAAAGTAATGAGAGAAACAAGACAAAATATTATATTTATGCATGAAAAATGGGTGCATAATGCTCCTGTTTGAAGAGGCAACAGAAAATGGAACTTAAGACCACATTTGAGGGAAAATAAATTCTGTGGCAATGTAAATGATGAGACTTTTGTTAAATGCCAACGTGGAGACATCCAAATACAGTTGCATATTTAAATTTAGAGATCCAAAAGTGTTATTAATTTGTGAGCCATCAACCATTAAAATTATATGAAAATCCATGGGAATTGATGACATAAGAGGAAGTGGGGAGGGGAAAGGAGAGCAGGAACAAGATGGAGTTTCTCACTGATAAAAGTGAATGGCGCATAGAAAACAGAGTAAAGAAAAAAAAAAAAAAAGAAGGATGTTTTCAGAAAAGATCAGAAATAATAGTGCTGAAAAAAAGCAGTATTTACCTTACTGTAGCAATTGACCCTGAAGGATAAAATGAGATGAGGACAGAGAAGAGATAAATGTGCTTGGTAATCTTGACAACAGCTGTTTCCATGAAATGATAGTGGCAATTACTTCTAGAAATTTACAGTTAAGAGACCAAGGTAATTTCATAGTACAGAAAAATTGCCATGGTAATATAATGAAAAGAGAAATATATTCCAACTGAAAAGATCTGTTTAGGCTTTCTCTAATGAGTATGTTTCTCAGTTTTATTTCATATTTATATCTGTAATTATATGTATATATAAATATTTATCATAATGGAATAGATTAGAAGGGATACTTCTAATTATAGATTTCTCAGGTATGCTCTGTATTTTGCTCTCCCTGTCGAATGCCTCCCTAAAAATATTCCATGTCACACCACCTGGTAATTCAGAACAATGTATAAATAATATCTACATGCTTGTTATTCTGGGAAAACATCTTTGTAATACTATTTCAAGGAATTCTGGAAGTGAATGAAAAGTCTGAAGGTTAGTTAGTAACTGTCCCTGATTAGATTTGGTACAAGATCCATTAAAATATTATTTTATTAGATGATAAAATAAATATATTTCAGTTTTAAATTTCCATGTATATTCTCTTGATAAACTGAAAGATTTTGCAGAACAACAGTATGATTATTTTATCTTTATATTCCAAATGGCAGACACAGTGCCTGTCATAGAATAACCAGTTAGGTAGCTATTTAGAGATGCATGAATGAATGGGTGGATGGCCAGCTGAGTCAGGTGGCATTTTAGTTGGGCTTGAAAGATTTACATGGGTTTATATGGGATGTATGGAGGTAAAAATAAAGAATGTCCACTGAGAAGAAACAATTTCAGGAAAGGTTTAGAAGTGGAAGACCAGGACATTTTATAAAATAATGATAGTGGCTGGTAGTAGAAGCATATGAGAAATACAAAGTGTAGTTCAACTTAAGCTAGCACAAATTGTAAAAGCCAAATCAACATCTTTTTGCATAAAATAAACTTCACTGTGTTCATATAAAATAAATTTATTTTTATCTATAGACTGAATCCTAAGGACTTTGTCAGAGGGTGTGGTGTTGAGAAATCAAAGTAACTTCCTGCTCTTCTTTACCTATACCCTATATTTGCATATCCTACATTTATTCTATATTTAGGGTATACAAAATTATGTTGTGTAAAATGGTTACTATAAGTAAAGCAAATTAATATATCATCTCACGTTTTTGTTGTTTTCTGGCAAGAACAGCTAACATTTGTTCATTTCGTGTGAATTCCATATTTATTACAGTTTTTATTACCTGTGTGTCTTCACACTGCACATTACATCTCTAGATTTGTTCATTTTACGTATCTTCAATTTTTCATTCTCTGACCTACATCTTTCCATTTTGCTCCACAACCCCATCCTACCCTTGATAATTAGATTTGTTCTCTGTTTACTTGAATTTTTTAAATTCTACATATAAGTGAGATCATGCAATATTTTTTCTTTTGGCATCTGGCTCATTTTGCTGAGCATAAGGTCCTGTAGACTCAACCACCTTGTGACAAGTGGTAAGATGGCATTCTTTTTTTAGGGCTGATTATATTCCATTGTATAAAATGCACCACCATTTCTTTATCCTTTCATCTGTTGATGGACACAGGTTGTTTTCATATCTTGGCTATTGTGAACAATGCTGCAATGAATGTGGGAGTATAGATATCTTCATGAGGTGGTGATTCTATTTCTTTTGGGTATACACCCAGAAAAGGGATTGTTGGTTCATATGGTAATTCTATGTTTTTAATTTCTTTAGAAACCTCCTTATAGTTTTCCATAATGACTATACCAATCTATATTCCCACAAACAGATACAAGATCTCTCTTTTTGCCACAAAAATCAACCTTTTCAGGCAATGGTATGGACTGAACAATTTAATTTTTAAGAGGATAATTTAGGCAGTAGTTGGGAAGTCTATAGGGGCCACACTCAGATATATGTGCAGTGACTAGAGATGTAACATTAGAAGAGTGATGAATACAACATATTTGAAAAAAATAGTATGCTTTAGTTTAGACAGTGAAATATTATAGCTCAACTAGAACATTCATGTAATTTCCATCAGCAATTGTAAAATATAAAAAAGGAACTTTGAGAAAAATATTGTGAATAATTAATTTAATTAACATGGTCATATATAATTTTTCCTAGTATTGCTGAGCATTCTTGAAATAGGTGCACATTAAAAACTCAAATATTAATTTATTTAGTTGAAAATATTTTAAACCAACTATGAAGTGTCAGTCACTACAATAGGGAGTGGAGCTGTAAATATTAGTTGAGATGAGAATATGTAAAAGTTAATGAGGAACGTGTTAATGAGGAGCTTGAAGACTTTAAGCTTAAAAACCACCTCCCACCACACACACACACACAAAACATACACCCTGACACACACAAACAAATAATATACCTATTTACAATCTTACCTCTTTGAGAATTTTATAGAATAATTCCATTTATAGAGCTATCTAAAATTATAAAAATGAAATATACAAAGAAATAATGAGATAAAAATTATTAAAAGAGAAAGAAACATAAGAATGAAATAACTGAGATGTGTACTGTTTACAAAGTTGAAATCTATGACAAGGTGACGACTTTCTTACTAATTTTTTTTCAAATCTTTGGGGGCAAGAGCCAGACAACAGTAATATTATCTTTTTCATGTGATTTTGAATAGATACAAAATTGTATGCTTTTCTGAAAAAATTGTGCCTGAGAAACTTCCTGGGCCTGAGTATTTTTATTGGCCTTTGCACATGAAACAGATTAACAAATTGTTACCATCATTAGATGAGAGTTGCTGTTTAATCACATTAAGTGATTAAAAGCATATCTGAATGTCATTTACAATGTCATGAGCATAACATGCTTTTTTAAGGGGCCGAAGAACATTTTACTTTTAAAATAAATCAATTTTTAATATGCTTATTTTTAATAAAGCTAAAACCAATATAATTAATATAACCATACTAGTTGAACTGAGGTAGAAAAAAAAACAAAACTTTGACTTATGTCTAATGTTTTGAGACTAGTATTGCATATTTGCTTTCTGAACTGATAATGGTGTATTTCAATTAACCTTTTCCATGTGATATGTGTTGATATAACGGTTTATTGTTGCCATCTCTTTTACTTGCAGGATCTAATTCAATGGTGATTTACTATTTAATGGAAGAAATTTGAATACATGGGAATACTTAATTTCCTTATTTTAATACATAAAATATTTTCACGAGATTGTATGTTTGCATTATCTTTGTTAGGTGCATCGTTGTTTGAGGGAACAATTTCGACGTATGTATTGGATATATATTTTAAATATTAAAAGATAAAATTCTGCTTTAAGTCAATTAAATTGCTACTTGTGAAACTAGTTTGAAAATAATTTGCAAATTTTTTAATGAAGTAATCCTCTAGTTGAAGCATAGTACCCTGTAATAATGGGATATATGTGTGTACACAGGTGCATGCACACACCACTCTGTGTGTGTGTGTGTGTGTGTGTGTGTGTGTGTGTGTAGGGGAATCTTAGTCTAAAGCATCCCACTGCAAACTAAAAGCTCTTTAAAGTATATTAATGTCACAAAAAGTTAAGGCATTTTTGCATTCTTGTTAGCATATTTCTTTTACCATTTTTCTCATTTCAAATTACTTGGACTTTAAACTTTCCCTGAAACTTAAATATTCTGAGGTTCTGGGAAGAGCTAACATGCCAACATTTCTATTTTGACATGCATATCTTTCTGGCAAGCTGCTGAGTACCTCCAGTTAAGAAGCACAGACCTAAACTCTCAGTGTACAGCACTGATAAAATATATCTCAAGTCTAGTGCTCAGAACAATTTCTAGTATGTATTACATTTGAGATAAATGTTAGTTTTTTGTTGGTGAATATTATTTCATTAAGATTCCCATCTATTATTCTAGAGAAAACTAGATAATAAAGATTATTTTTGGCATAGTGCTTATGAGAAATCTAATAAGTATCTTGTCACTCACTCTCATTTTAGGGAAAGGCTGACCTCTAGCATCTTACCATTCCAACCCTCTCATTTCCCTTTCCCAGTACAGGTTGCATCTTCCCTGTTGCTTAGTTTTTCACAAGTCACAAGTGCAGCTTTCTCTTAGCCACCTAGAGTTAAGCAAGAACTTTATTCATTAATCTTTTATTGGTTTTAATAGCATTTCAAGTGTTGGAGTAGTTATTAAAGGATATGCAAATGTCTTAGTAACTCTCAAATTGTACTATTCATTTTCTCTATATCTATATTTAAAATTTTTAATTTCATTATCCCTCCAAATATATTTTCCTGATGTAGTAACCATCTGCGACTGAGACTGCTTTCTACATGTACAACATGATAATTTTAAGCAGGAAAAGCTTCAGATAATAAGTAAATAACACTTCAAATTAATTAAATAAAAATTACTAGATGATATTAGTAAATATTGTATCTGGTAATCCTATGCCAAGAAACACTGTTAAAGTATCCTGAGTTTTTTGAAAATGCACATATTTAAACTTTGATTTGATTACCCAATTTTGGTAAGAGTAGTCCAAATACAATCCAATAAATGCTTCATTTTTCTTTTCCTCCTCATTTAGTTTCAATTTCCTTTTACTTTCACCTTCATTTGTTTATCTTTTCTGTCTGATGTGGATTAATTTAACTGCTGGAATGCATAGGAGATTTTGTAGAAATATTGACAATAATCACACTGTTAAATGTTCTCATTCTTTAATCCTGAACTACCAGATATCTTTTTTGGTAATTGTCTCCCTAGCCTATTTTTATTCAATAAATATTTCTATATGAAGAAAAAGTTATTATCCTAGAAAATGATGGAAATATACCCTTATCTAAAGAAAATGGGATGTTCTAAATTTTAGGGTAACATTCAGTCAGACTGCAGCTTTTTTTCTTAAATCGTGTACATGTAGCTAGGATAAATTTATTTATAAATGTATTTATTTTCTCCAAAGTCTACATTCATACACACTAGGAGCCAACAATAATATAATGTAATTTTTCACTCTCCAGTGACAAACACTATACCTCTTTTTAAATATTCTATTACAAATATGTTCATAATTTGTGTCCCTACAAAATGATTTTGGGAAGCAATAAACTAAAAATTGAAAACAAATTGTGCAACATTTTAAACCTCAAATTCACATAATTAAGCATACAGAAAACAGACGCACATAATCTCACAGAAAAATAAAACACTATTGATTATCCTTGGTTTTCTGAAATTTTGAATCAGAAAATCTCAAATTATGACCCATTGTTACGTGATCTTTGAAAAAAATTACAAAGTATTGACCAGAGGTAATAGTCTATTTAAAATGTGGATTTCAGGGCTTATGGTTAAAAGATCATCTGTGTTATAGTTTCTTTACAGTTGTTCATTACCTCTCCAACGTCAGTGACTTTAGTCATGAGATAGTAACAATAATATTTACTTCAAGGGATTTTTAAGAAGATTATATGAGAAGAAAATAGCAAATAAAGTGTAACTGTAGGCATCCAAATTGGTAAGGAAAAAGTCAAATTATCCAGGTTTACAGATGATATAATTTTATATTTGGAAAAACCTAAGACCACACACACAAAAATCTATTAGAACTGATAAACAAATTCAGTAAAGTTGTAGGGTATAAAATCAACAAAGAAAAATCAGTATCATTTCTGTATGCCAACAGTGAACAATCTGAAAAAGAAATGAAGAAGTAATTGTATTTACAATAGCCATGAATACAATTAAACACTAAGGAATTAACATAATGAAAGACGTAACAGGTCTGTATTAAAAAAAACTATAAAACACTGATGAGAGTAATTGAAGAGGACATCAAAAAGTAGAAAGATATTCCATATTCATGGATTGGAAAAATCAATATTATTAAAATGTCTATACTGCCCAAAACAATGTACAGATTAAGTGCAATTTCCTTCAAAATAGCAATCACATTCTTCACAGAAATAGAAAAAAAAATTCTAAAAGTTATATGGAACCATAAAAGACACAGAATAGCCAATGCTATCCTAAGCAAAAATAAAAAAAACCATAGGAATCACATGACCTGACTTCAAATTACAAAACAGTGCTACAATAACTACAAAAACATGATACTAGCATAAAAACAGACACACAGACCAATGGAACAGAAGAAAGATCCCAGAAACAAATCCATACACCTGTATAAACTCATTTTTGACAAAGGTGCCAAGAACGCACACTGGGGAAATAAATACATTCTATTCAATAAATTGTGCTCAGAAAACTGAATATCCATATGCAGAAGAATGAAACTAGACCCTTATCTCTTGCCATATACAAAAATCAAAGTAAAAACAAATTAAAGACTTAAATTTAAGACCCTAAACTATGAATACAAAACATTAGGGAAAAATATCCAGGACATTGATTTACACGAAGATTTCCTGAGTAATACCCAACAAGCACAGTTAACCAAAGCAAAAATGAACAAATGAGTTAAAAAGTAAAAAACTTCTGCATAGAAAAGGAAACAGTCAACAAAATGAAGAGACAATCCACAGAATGCAAGAAAATATTTAGAAACTACCCATCTGCCAAGGAAATCATAGTTAGAATATATAAGGATCTCAAACAACTGTATAAGAAAAAATCTAATAATCTCATCAAAAATAGGCAAAAGATCTGAATAGACATTTTTCAAAATAATACATACAAATGGCAAACAGGCATATGAAAAGGTGTTTAACATCATTGATCACCAGAGATATGAAAATCAAAACTACAATGAGATCTCTCCCAAGTTAAAATGGCTTATGTATTATACAATAGACAGGCAGTAACAAATGCTAGCAAGGATGTGGAGAAAAGGGAACACTCATACACGGCTAGTGGGAATATAAATTATTATTACCACATGGAGAACAGTTTGAAAGTTCCTCAAAAAAACTACAAATAGCTCTATCATATGATCCAGCAATCTCACTGCTGGGTATATACCCCAAAGAAAGGAAATCAGTATATTGAAGAGATAGCTGCACTCCAATGTTTATTGCAGCACTGTTCACAATAGCCAAGATTTGGAAGCAACCTAAGTGTCCATTAACAGATAAATGGATAAAGAAAGTGTAATATATATATATACATACAAAATGGGTTACTATTCAGCCATGAAAAAGAATGAGATCCAGCCATTTGCTACAACATTGATGGAAATAGAGATCATTAGTTAAGTGAAATAAGCCAGGCATGGAAAGACAACATAACATGTTCTTATTCATCTGTGAGATTTAAAAATCAAAACAATTGAACTCATGGACATAAACCATAGAAGAATGGTTACCAGAGGCTGGGAGGGGAAGTAGGGGGTTGAGGGCAGGTGGGAATGGTTAAGGGTACAAAAAAAAAGTTAGAAAGAATGAATATGACCTACTATTTGATAGCACAATATGGTCACCATCGTCAAAAATAACTGCACATTTTAAAATAACTAAAAGAGTATTAGCTGGATTGCTTGTAACACAAAGGATAAATGCTTAAGGGGATAAATATACCCCATTCTCCACGAAATGATTTTTTTACACATTCCATGCCTATATTAAAACATATCATGTACCCTGTAAATATGTATATCTACTATGTACCCACAAAAATTAACAATATTTTTAAAAGCTGTAAGTATAATTGTGCATAAAATAGCCACTAATTCACATATAATGCAATTTAGTCAATTATCTTTGATTTATAAAAGAATGTTACAAATTGTTCTAGAACCTGAATGCTTAATTCTCATGGTGATGTATACTCAGTGGAATTAGTCTGTAGAGTCTAACATTATGACTAGTGAAATTAAGTTGAGAAAATGTGCAGACATTGGAGAAAATTTGAACTTATTGCTAATGCTGACATTTTTAGTGTGCCACGCTTTCATGAAAATGAGTTATAATCCAACAACTCTGAAAAAATACAAAGTAAAAAAATAAAAATAAACAAAAATAGAAGTTATAGGAAAAGTACTAAGAGAAAAAAATAAAAAGAGATAAGAATTTTAAGAAGGAATGGCAAGGCAAGATTCTCCTGTTTTATTGGGTTTAATAGGAAATAAAGTCTACACTAAGCAGGTGAACTAAAATTTTGAATGAAATCTCACAGTTTTTCTGGACCAATTTACTACTGGAAATAAATCAAAGCAACAAAAACTGCAGGAAATGAGTTGGGGGCCAGAGAGATGAGAAAGACAGAGAGATGGATCACCACATTATGAGCATAAACCATCTCCTCATCCCTGGCTAAACCTTGAAAAATGCATTCCTTGGAATGACTGAAAATAACCTAGTTACACATTTAATCATTTAACAGATTTGTGCTGTCATGAAGAGACTGAGTTTCTAGTATCAGTATAGTCAAGTTAGTTACCTGATAAAAAAGGAAATCAAATACTCTTCAAAGAAAAGTGACAAAATTTAGAGTTTCCACAACATCGTCACAAAGCCTCCATATGCATCATAAATAGAATGAATTAAAAACTGTGGTATAACTGCAAACAGAATACTATTAAGAAATAAAAATTAATGATTTACTTTAATTTACACCAAATTAATGAACCTCAAAAATATAATGTTAAGTGAAAGATGTCTTACGTAAAATAACATCTTTACAATTCAGCTTTTAGAAAATTATAAAAAAGAGTAATCCATGGTAGAAAAAAATGGAACAATGATTGCATCTGGGAAGAGGGATTGCTGAAAAAATAAAATAAAATAACTCTCTTGAGTTGCGGTAGTACTATGTATCTTGACAGTGGGTTATGAGGATGTAAGAAGTTTTGAAAATGCAGACAATGTACAGGTATGATTTTTATATTTCATTTTATGCAAACCTCACATCTGAAAGACTACAGAAGGAGGCAGAGCAATATGACTGAGTAGAACCCTCCATCGATTGCCCTTGCCCAACCCACTGCATGAATACCAAATTGAACAACTATCCACATGAGACAACACCTTCATAAGAACCAAAAAATTAGGTGAGTGATCATAGCACCTGGTTTTAACATCATATCAAGAAAAAATGACAATGAAGAGGGTAAGACAGTCTTGAATTGCCTATACCACCTTTCCCCAATCCCCTGGCAGCTGTTGCATTGCACAGAAAGAGAATGTGAGTTTTAGAGAGGGAAGGTGCAGTGATTGTGGGACTTTGCATTAGAGCTCATTGTTGACCTGTCAAAGTGGAAAGCAACACAAGGCAGTACTCAGCCAGTGCCCACAAAGGGAGAATTTAGGCCATCCCAACCAGACGGAAATTGCCCATCCAGCAGCCCAGAACTGAGTTCCAACTAGCCCCACTACCATGGGCTAACGTGCTCTTGGGTTCTAAACAAACTTGGAAGGCAGTCTAGGCCACAAAGACTGCAATTCCTCAGCATGTTCTTGTGCTGTGCTGGGCTCAGAGCCAGCGGACTTGGGATGTAGATGACCCGGTAAAACATGAGTTGGGGTGACCAAGGGAGTCCTTTTATCACCTCTCCTCCAATTCCAGACAGCACAGCTAACAGCTTCTGGAGGAAGGGGAAGAGTAAGAAGACCTTTATATTGCAATTGGATGCCAATTTAGCCACAGTAAAATAAAGCACCAAGCAGGGTCCTGAAGCCCCCTTTCCAATCCATAGTGCTCGAATGAAATATATAGACCCACCCTGGGCTAGAAGGAAACCCACTGCCCAGAAAGGAAAGAGCCAATCCTGGCAGAACTTACCACCTGCTGATGAAAAAGCCCTTGAACCTTGAATAAATATCAGTGGTAATCAGGCAGGAGTCACCACAGGCCTTGGGCAAGACCCAGTATTGTGCTGGCTTCAGGCATGATCCAGCACATTCCCAGCTGTGGTGGCCACAAACAACCTACAGAATGGGAGAAAATTTTTGCAATCTATCCATCTGACAAAGGTCTAATATCCAGAATCTACAAGGAACTTAAACAAATTTACAAGAAAAAAACAAACAACCCCATCCAAAAGTGGGCAAATGATAGGAAAAGGAACTTCTCAGAAGAAAACATTTATACAGCCAGCAAACATATAAAAAAAAAGCTCAAGATCACAGATTATTAGAGAAATGGAAATCAAAACCACAATGAGACACCATCTCATGCCAGTCAGAATGGCAATTATTAAAAAGTCAAAAAACTGTAGATGCTCATGAAGTGTGAAGAAATAGGAATGCTTTTACACTGTTGGTGAGAACCTAAGTTAGTTCAATCACTGTGGAAGACAGTTTGGCTATTCCTCAAGGATCAAGGACCAGAAATATCATTTGACCCAGCAATCCCATTACTGGGATTTAGATTTATATACCTAAAAGAATAGAAATCATTCTACTATGAAGACACATGCACACGTATGTTTATTGAAGCACTGTCTACAATAGCAAAGATATGGAACTAACCCAAATGCCTATTGATGATAGACTTGATAAAGAAAACGTGGTACATATACATCATTGAATACTATGAAGCCATAAAAAGGAGTGAGATCATGTCCTTTGCAGGACATGGATGAATCTGGAGCCATCATCTTCAGCAACTAACACAGGAAAGGAAAATCAAACACCACATATTCTCATTAATAATTGGGAGTTGAACAGTGAGAACACATGGACACAGAGAGGGGAACAACACACACTGAGGCCTGTTTGCGGGGAGGGGGTGAGGGGAGGAAACCTAGATGATGGGTCAGTACATGCAGCAAACCACCATGGCACACGTATACCTACGTAACAAACCTGCACATTCTGCACATGTATTCTGGAACTTAAAGTAAAATTTAAAAAAAATAAAGAAATAAAAAATAAGGAAGCACAGCTACAAGATTTGAAAAATAGCCCTATTTTTCAAACAAGGGCAAATCTAACATTTATTGGTTTCAAAGGGAAGGCAGAGAGCAAGATCAGAGTAAGACAGTTTATTCAAAGAGACAGTAACAGAGAAATTTTCAAATCTAGAGAAAGACATAAATATTCAAGTAAAAGAAGGTTATAGAACACCAACAGATTTAATACAAATAGCACCATGTCCAGACATTTAAAACTCAAACTCCCAAATGTCAAGGATACAAAAAATGTCCTAAAAACAGGAAGAGTAAAGAAAAGAAAAATAAAGGAGTTTCAATACATCTGGCAGCCGATTTTTTCAGTGGTAACCTTACAGGTCAGAAGAGAAATTTACATAATATATTTAAAGTGTTGAAGGAAAAAACAAAACAGAAAAAAAAAAAAAAAAAAACACCTTTTATCCTCGAATATTATATCCAGTGAAAATAGCCTCCAAACATGAAAGATTATTAAAGACTTTAGCATATAAACAAAAGCAAAAGTAATTATCTACATCGGACCCATCATATAAAAAATGCTATAGAGATTTATTCAACCTGAAAGAAAAGGATGTTAAAGAGCAATATCATCAGGAGGTACAGAGTTAAGTGGTAACAGCAAGTACACAGAAAAATACAGAATATTATAAGGCAATACTGGTGGTGTGTAAACTGCTAATATCTTGAGTAGGAAAAATAAAATTTAACCTATCTAAAATAATAACTACAGCAAGCATTTAAGACATAGACTGTATAGTAAGACATAAATAGAAACAAAAAAATTAAAAAGTGAGGAGATGATGTTAAAGTGTAAAGTTCTACTAGCTATCTCTTTGCTCTTTTGTTTGGTTTTGCAAACTATATAGTCATCAGTTTAAAATAACGGGTTGTAAGATATTTGCAAGCTTCAGGGTAACCTCAAATCAGAAAAACATACAACAGATACACAAAAACATGAAGTGATAAATGTTAAAATACCACCAGAGAAAAGCACTTTCAGAGAGAGGAAGAAAGGAAAGAAGAAAGAGGAAACAACAAAACAAACAGGAAATAATAAAATGTCAGGAGTAAGTACTTACTTATCAATAATAGCATTGAATTTAAATTGACTAAACTCTGTAATCAAAAGACATACAGTGGCTGAATGGATAAAAATCAAGTTTCAGTGATCTGTTACCTATAAAAAACACGCTTCACCTATAAACACACACAGAGATGGAAAATAAAGGGATGGAAAAAGATATTCCATGCAAATGGAAAGCAAAAAACAAACCAAAAAGCAGGAGTAGCTATACTTATATCAGATAAAATAGATTTCAAAGCAAAAAATATATATAAAAAGAGACAGTCATTATACAATGATAAAGAGATTAATTCAGGAAGAAGATAGAACAATTCTAATATATATACACAATGCTGATATATATATGTACCTACAAGCACCCGGATATATAAAGCAAATATTATTAGAGAGACAGATTACAATATAACAATAGTTGAAGAGTAAACACTCCACTGTCAGCATTAAACAGATCATCCAGACAGAAAATCAACGAAGAAACATTGGACCTAATCTGTAATGTATACCAAATGGAACTAATAGAATTCGAAGAACATTTTATCCAACAGCTGCAAAATACACATTATTCTCCTCAGCACACAGATAATTCTCAAGGAAAGACCATATGTTAGGCCTCACAACGAGTCCTAAAAAATTTTAAAAATATTGAAATCGCATTTTCTCTGATCAGAGTGGAACAAAACTGGAAATCAATAACAAGAGGAACTATGGAAACCATGCAAATACAGGAAAATTAAACAATATACCCCAATGACCAGTGGATCCATGGAAAAATTAAGAAAGAAATTTAAAAATTTATTGAAACAAATGATAATAGAAACACAACTTACCAAAATGTATGGGATATATCAAAAGCAGTAGTAAAAGAGAAATTTATGGCTATAAATGCCTACATGAAAAACAAAGACTTCAAACAAATAACCCAATGATACATCTTAAAGAAGTAGAAAAACAAGGGCAAAGCAAGCCCAAAACTGGCAGACAAAAAATAGTAAATATCAGAGGAAAAATAAATGAAATTAAAACAATAGTACAAAAGTTCAACAAAATGAAGAGTTGTCTTTTTGAAAAGATAAAATAGACAAACGTTTAGTCAGACTAAGAAAAAACGGTGAAGAACCAAATAAATAAAATCAGAGATGAAAAAAAAAACATTACAGTTGCCACCACAGAAATGCAAAGAATCACAAGACACTACTATGAGCAACTAATAAATTGGAAAATTAATTGGAAAACCTAGAAGAAATGGATAAACTTCTAGACACATACAAACTACCAAGCTTGAAACATGAAGAAATAAAAAACCTGAAAGACCAATAATAAGTAAGGAAATTGAAGCTGTAACAAAATATCTCCCAGAAAAAAAAAAAAAAAAAAAACGAAAAACAAAAACACATGGCCCAATGGCTTCACTGCTGAATTCTACCAAATATTTAAAGAACTAACACCAACCCTACTTAAAGTATTTCAAAGAATAGAATAGAAGAGAATAAGTCACTCTACAAAGCCAATATTACACTGATACCAAAACCAGATAAAGACACATCAAAAAGAGAAAACTACAGGCCAACATTCCTGATGAACATTGATGCAAAAATCCTCAACAAAATACTAGCAAATGGAATTTAAAAAAAAAAGTTAAAAAAGATTATTCATCAAAGCCAAGGGGGATTTATCCCAGTGATTCAAATATGGTTCAAAATATGCAAATCAATCAATGTGATACATCATGTCAATTGAATGAAGGAGAAAAAAATGATCATTTCAATTTATGCTTACAAAACATTTGATAAAATTCAATATCCCTTTGTGCAAAACACCCTAAAAAATTGAGCATATAAGAAACACACCTCAACACAAGAAAACCCATATATGACAGACCCATACCTACTATCATACTGAATGTGGAAAAACTGAAAGTATTTTTCTCTGACATATAGAACAACACAACGATGCTCACTTTAACAGTTTTTATTCAACATCACTGGGAGGTCTAGCTAGAGAAATCAGACAAGGGAAATAAATAAAGAGCCACCAAATTGGAGTGGAAGAAATCAAATTGTTCTTGTTTGCAGAAGATATGATCTTATATTTAGGAAATCTTAAAGAATCCCCCAAAAAACTATTAGAACTGGTAAATAAATTTATTAAAGTTACTGAATACAAAATCTACATACTGAAATTAGTAGCATTTCTGCATCTCAACTGTGAACAATCTGAAAACAAACTCAAGAAAGTAATCCCATTTACAACACTTACATATAAAATAAACTTAACCAAAGAGGTAAAAGATTTCTACAATAAAAACTATAATACATTGATGCAAGAAATTGAAGAGTACACACAAAAAATGGAAGGATATTCCATGTTCGTTGATTGGAAATAAAATCAATATTGTTAAAATGTCCATGCCACTCAAAGCAATCTACAGATTCAATGCAATCCTTACAGAAATATCAAACATGTTCTTCATGAAAATAGAATAAAAAATCCTCAAATTTATATGAGACCACAAAAGACTCAGAATGGCCCAAACTATTCTGAGTAAAAAGAAAACCGGATTGCACCACTGCACTCCAGCCTCGGCGACAGAGCGAAACTCCATCACAAAAAAAAAAAAAAGAACAAAACTGGAGGAATCACATTATATAACCTCAAATTGTACTACAGAGCTTTAGTAACCAAAGCAGCAGCATGGTACTGGCATAAAAACAGACATATAGATCAATGGAACAGAATAGAGAACCCAGAAACAAAGGCGCACACCTACAGTGAATTCAGTTTTAATAAAGTTGCCAAGAACACACACTGGGAAAAAAGTCTCTTCATTAAATGGTACTGGGAAACTGGACATCCATAAGCAAAATAATGAAACTACACTTCTATATCTCACCATATACACCAATTTTAAAAAATGAATTAAAAATTTAAATCTAAGATATCAAACTTTGAAATACTAAATGAAAACATTGGCAAAAATCTCCAGGACATTGATCTGGGCAAAGATTTCTTGAGTAATACCCCACAAGCACAGACAACTAAAGCAAAAATAGACACATGGGATCACATCAAGTTTAAAGGCTTCGGCATAGCAAATGATACAATCAACAAAGTTAAAAGACAATCCGTAGAATGGAGGAATATATTTTCAAACTCTCCGTTTGACCAGAGATTAATAATCATAATATATAATGAGCCCAAACATCTCAGTATTTTAAAAAAAAACTAATATCCAGTTCGAAAAAGGGTAAAAAATCTGAACAGACATTTTTCAAAGTAAGAAAAACAAATGGAAACAGGTGTATAAAAGGCACTCAATATCATTATCAGAGAAATATAAATCAAAACTACAATATTATCTTATCCATTTAAATGGCTTTTATCCAACAGAGAGGAAATAATGAATGCTGGCAAGAATATGGATAAGGGGCAACACTAATAAACTGTTGGTGGGTATGTAAATCAGTACAGTCACTATAGAGAACAGTGTGTAGGTTCCTCAAAAAACTAAAAATAGAACTACATATGATCCAGAAATTCCAGTGCTAGGTATATGACAAAAATAAAGAAAATTAGTATATTTAAGAGATATCAGTACTCCCATGTTTATTGACTATTGACAATAGCCAAGATTTGAAATCAGCCTGTGTCCATCAAAAGATGAATGGATAAAGAAAATGTGGTACAATGTAGTACTATTCAGTGATCAAATAGGATGAAATCCAGTCATTTGTAACAATATGGATGGAACTCAAAAGACATTATGTCAAGTGAAATAAACCAGGCACAAAAAGACAAATTTTACATGTTCTCACTCATTTGTGGGGGTTAGAAATTACAACAAACTCATGGAGCTGTAAAGTTGAATGACAGAGACTGGAAAAACTAGTTACGGGAAAGAGAAAGGGGGATGGCAAATGGGTACAAACATATAGGTACTTACAATGACTAAGATTTAGTATTTGATAGCACAACATGGTGATTACAACCAACAATAATTTATTATACATTTTAAAATAATTCAAAGAGAATAGTTTGATTGTTTGCAACACAAAGAAAGGATAAATGCTTGAGATGATGAATACCCCATTTACCCTGTTGTGATAATTACACATTGCATATCTATATCAAGTATCTCATGTACTCTATAAATATTTACACCTACTATGTACCTGTAATTTTTTAAATTTTAAATTATTAAAAGATTTTAATAAGTATTTAACTTTAGTTAAGGCTATGCAGATCAATATTTAAAGGAAGTATAAGGTTATCAAATTTTATAATTCAATTTTCTACATTATGGTAAATAATTAATTTTTCTACAGTAAGCAACACCCATTTCTGAGTTCAGCTTTGTGAGTCTGGAGAATACAATCTCTAATCCTCAACAATATCAGGTTATAGAACCATTAAAGCTTGGTACAGAATGTTTTCATTGTTCTAAAAGTTTCCTGTGCTCCATCTACTCATCCATCTCTTCTTTCCCCAACTTCTGGCATTCACAGATTTTTTTTTTTTTACTGTTCTATTGTTTTCCCTTTCCAGAATGTCATATTTGGGCTGCTGTACCCACCAATTTGGCATCAGTGGATTCAATCAACTGTGGGTTGAAAATATTTGAACAACAAAAGTGACAATAAAACACTAAAAAACAATATAAATAAAATACAGTACAACAACTATTTACATAGCATTCATAGCATTTATATTGTATAGGTATTATAAGTAATCTAGAGATGATTTAAAGTATAGAGGAGGATGTGTTTGTTTATATGCAAATACTGTGCCATTTTATATAAGGAACTTGGGCGTTTGCAGATTTTGTAATCTGCAAGAGGTGGAAAGGTTCTGTAATAAATCCACCCACAGATAATGTTGGGAAACTGTAGTTGGAAACATACAGTATGTAAGCATTTCAGACTTGCTTCTTTTACTTAGCAATATGTATTTAAGTTTCCTCTGTGAGAGGTGTTCAAGCCAGTAACTCCACCTTGAGTGAGGGCTAGGAAAATAAGGCTGGGAGATGCTGGGCTGCATTCCCAGAAAGTTAGGTATTCCTAGCCTCTAGATGTTTATGGTTAAGGGAACAGGTTGATAAGGTTTACTAAACAGCCCAGACTTATGAGTGTCCTGATGTCCCATTATCTTGAGAACAGAATTCCTAATTTTGCTCTAAAGATAATATCGATTCTTGCAAAACATAATAATTAAGAAAATTAATCCTTTATTACAAACCCTTGTAACAGAGTACATCTCCCCATGATCTTTTTCTTAAATCCTATATATAAACAAGTACTGTACCTAGGATGGACCCCTTCCTCCTCTTACTATAGTGAACACCCTGCACTGTCTATGGAGTAGCTGTTCTTTCACCAATTTACTTCCTTAATAAACTTGTTTTGCTTTTCACTGTGGACTCACCCTGAATTCTTTCTTGTGCAAGACACAAGAACCTTTTCTTAGGGTCTTGATTGAGACTGCTTTCTGGTAACATCTCCATGTCTTTACATGTTAGCTCATTTTTTGGTCATGGATAATGTTTCACTGTATGAATATACTATAGTGTGCTTTTCAGTTCAATTAAATAAGGATATCTTGTTGCTTCTAATGTTTGGCAATTATGAAATAAAGCTGCCATAAATATTTATGTTAGGGTTTTGTGTAAGTTTTAAATTTTGGGTAGAAAATACCTAGAAGCGTAATTGCAGGATCACATGGTAAGTCTATGGTTAATTTTATAAAAATCTTTCAAACTCTCTTTCAAAGTTTCTCTACCATTTCGTATTCCAACAATTGATGAATGAGATTCGTTCTTGCTTCATATCCTGGCCACCATAGCCAGTGTAATTACTATTTCAGGTTTTAGCAATTTTAATGAGTAGGTATCTCATTGTTGTTTCAATCTGCAACTTTCTAATGACATCAGAAGTTTTGTTTCTTTTTATATGCTAATGATCTATCTATGTATCTTCTTTGATGGGGTGTCATTTAGCTCCTTTGCTTACTATTTCATTAGATTTTTTTCTTATTGTTGAGTTTAAGACTTCTTTGTATATTTTTGATTCATGTTCAGTATCAGATACGTGTTTTGTAAATATTTTCTCGCTGTTAGTGGCTTGTTACTGTATTAGTTTGTTCTCACGCTGCTATTAAAAAAACTGCCTGTGACTGGGTAATTTCTAAAAGAAAGATATTTAATTGAGTCACAGTTCTGCAGGGCTGAGATGCCTCAGGAAACTTAAAATCACGGTGGAAGGTGAAGCAAACACATGGCAGCAGGAAGGAGAAGAATGAGCAAGGAGGGAAAAGCCCCTTATAAAACCATCAGATGTTGTGAGAGCTCACTCACTATCATTAGAACAGTATCATAGGGCTAATCGCCCCCTTGATTGTACTATCTCCTACCGGGTGCCTTCCAGGACACATGGGGATTATAGGAACTAAAATTCAAGACTAGATTTGGGTGGAGAAACTGCCAAACCATATCACTGGTGTTTTTATTATTTTACAGTATATTTCACAGAACAGAAGTTTTTTATTTAATGAAAGCCAACATCATATTTAGGTTGCACATTCGGTTTTGTATATAAACAATCATCACCAAACCCAAGGTCATCCATAGTTTCTCCAATGTTATCTCCTTGAAGTTTTTTATATTCATGTCTATGATCTATTTCTAATAAATTTTTTGGAAGAAATCAAGTCAGTGTCTAGATGTATTTGGGTGTGTGTGTGGATGTTCAGCTGTTCCAGCACCCTTCATTTGGGAAGACTACACTTTCCCATTGGATGCCCTTGGTCTTTTGTCAAAGGTCAAGTCACTATTTTGTGTGTCTATTTCTGAACTGTCTGTTTTGTTGACGTATTCGTCTGTCCTTCCACCAATAACACATTGTCATGGTTACTGTAACTTTACAGAAAATCTTGAAGTCCTGTACAGTGTCAATCCTTTGACTTTGTTCTTTAGTATTGCCTTCCCTATTCTGTGTCTTCCTTCTTTCCATATAAATAATAGAATAAGTTTGTCAGTGTTCACAACCTACCTTGCTGACATATTGATTTGGAAATATTAAATACACAGATCAAGTTGGGAAAAACTGATTTCTTATCAACATTGAGTCTTCTTCTTCATGAACAAGTAACATATCTCCATTTGATTTGATCTTTGATTTCCTTAATTACGGTGTTATAATTTATCTCATCTTAATCTATACATATTTTATTAAGTTTATACCCAAGTATTTGTCTCTCTTCTCTTGTTGATGCTGAAATAGTGTTTTTTTAATATTGAATTCTGATTGCACAATCCCGTTAACTAGGAAAGCAAGTAGCTCTTGTATATCAACCTTGTATCCTGCTGCCTTGCTATAATCACCTGTTAGTTGTAAGTTTATTGTTGTTATTGTAGATTTAAGGGGATTATCTACATAGGTAATCATACCAACTGTGAACAAAGACAATAGTATTCCTTTATTCCAATCTGTATACTTTTTATTCCCTTTTCTTTTATTATTACATTAGCTGGGAATCTTAGTACAAAGTTGAATAGGAGAAGTGAGAATAAACACCCTTGCCTTGTTCCTAGTCTTGAGGAAAAAGTATCTAGTTTCTAACCATTAGATATGATTTAGCTATATGTATTCCACAGATGTTCTTTATCGAATAGAGGAAGGTATCTTTACTTTTAATTTGCTAAGGTTTTGTTTTTTTTGTTTTACCATGGGATTATTTTGAATTTGCTCAGCTACTATGATAAAATTTTTTTCCTTAGCATGGTGATATGATGAGTTACAGTAATTGATTTTTAAATGTTGAACCAACCTTGCATACCTGGAAAAAACATCTCTTGGTTATGGTATGTACTTATGTTTATACATTGTTAGATAGGATATGCTATATTTTGGTGATATTTTAAAATTTGTATTCATGATATTTATTGGCCTACAGGATTTTTTTTAAAATTTTCTTGTAATGTCTTTGCTTTTGGTATTAGAATAATACTGGACTCTTAGAATGAGTTAGGAAGCATTCTATCTGCTTTCATTTTCTGGGAAAGAATATAGAGTATTAGTGTCATTGTTCCTTAAATGTTTGGTAGAATTTACCAGTGAAACTATCTAGGGCTGTTGTTTTCTATTTTTGAATGTTATAAATTATTGATTCAATTTATTTAATCAGCACAGGTCTATTTTTATTATCTATTTTTCTGTGAGTTTCGGTAAATTGTGTTTTTTAATAAATTGTTATATCTCATCTAAGTTATAAATTTGTAAGCATAAACAGTTGTGCACAATATTTTTTAATCCTTTCAATGCTTGCAAACAGTAGTGATGGTCCCTCTTTCATTTCAGATATTCGTAATTTCTGTTTTTTATTTTTTCTTTACTTGTTAGCCTGTCAGGTTTTATCAGTTTTATTGAATTTTTCAAAGAACCAGTATTTAGTTTTATTTATATTCTCACTGTTTTTGTTTAAAATTTCATTTTTTTTCTCTGACTTCACTGCAAGCTCTGCCTCCTGAGTTTACTCCATTTTTCCGCCTCAGCCTCCAGAGTTGCTGGGACTACAGCTGCCCGCCACCACGCCCGGCTAATTATTTGTTTGTTTGTTTGTTTAGTAGAGACGGGGCTTCACCATATTAGCCAGGATGGTCTCGATCTCCTGACCTCAAGATCCTCCCGCCTCGGCCTCACAAAATGCTGGGACTACAGGCGTGACCCACATTACCCGGCCTTTTTCTCTGACTTTTTTATTTCTTTCCATCTACTTAGTTTTGATTTACTTTACTATTTTATCTAACTTTCTAAGTTAGATGATTAGATTACTGATTTTAGATCTTTCTTTTTTCTTAATAAATTAATTCAATGCTATAAAAATTTCTCTGAGCATAAGTTTTTCTGCATCCCACAAATTTTAATGTTGTATTTTAATTTTTATTTAGTTCACAGTAAATTTTGTTTTGAGACTTATTATCTATATTACGTTTTATTAAGAAGTGTGTTATTCATCTTCAAATATTTGAACATTTCCCATCTAGCACTCTGTTATTGATTATAAAATGTCTATTATTTTTAATTTTTCAAGGTGTGTTTTCTGGCCCAGAATGAAGTGATTTAAAGTTATTACTGATATACTTGGATTAAGAGCTACTATATTTTTAACTATTCCATTCATTGTCCTTGTCCTTTTAGTTCTTTTTAGTCTTCCAACCTTTTTATCATTTCGATGATTTTAACTGAGTACTTTTATATGATTCCATTTCCTCTGACCTCTTCACATTTTAATTTTGAAAAATAATGGGTTCCATAGAATTAGCAATATATATATTTATAAATAATCAAAGTCTACTTTATAACACTATATTGCTTTACTGTAAGTATCTTATATCAGGGTATTCTCAATTCTTCCCTCTCATATCTTCGTTATTTTAAAAGTTTTTTTTTTTATTATTATTTGAGACAGACTTGCTCTCTTGCCCAGGATGGAGGGCAATGGCACGATCTTGGCTCATTGCAACCTCTGCCTCCAGGTTCAAATGATTCTCCTGCCTTAGCCTGCAGATTAGCTGAGATTACAAACATGGGCCACCACACTCGGCTAGTTTTTGTATTTTTTGGTAGGGATGGGATTTCACCATCTGGCCAGGCTGGTCTCGAACTCCTGACCTCAAATGATCTGCCCACCTTGGCCTCCCAAAGTGCTGGGATTACAGGTGTGAGCCACTGCACCCGGCCTTTCCTTCTCATATCTTATAATACTACTATTATTAATTTAACTTATTAATAAACTATAATAAACAAATACTTTGTGCTATTATTTTTTAAAGTTATGTGATCACAGTGTTATTTTTATCACAATGTTATGTGATAGATCAATTAATAATTAAATAATTCTATTTTACCTTTTTTATTTCTTCTTGAACCCTCTTTCTTTACGTAGGTCTGAGTTTCTGAACAATATGATTTTCTTTTCTCTGACCAATTGTAAACATTTATTGCAAGACAAATCTACTGTCAAATAAATTCCCTCAGTTTTTGTTTTACTAAGAAAGACTTTATTTCTCTACCACTTTTGAAGAATAATCTTACTTGCTACAGAATTGTAGGTTGATGGTTGTTTCTTTCAACAGTTTAAATATTTCACTCCACTCTCTTTTTGGCTGCAATGGTTTCTGAAGAAAAATCCAATATAATTCCTGCCCTCGTTCTTCTGTAGATAAGGGAACTCTTTTTTTCTCTAGCTTCCTTCAACATTTTTTCCTGTTTTTGATTTTCTGCAGTTTGAATATAATATGCCTAAGTACAACTTTTTAGTATTTATTCTTCTTGATGTTCTCAGAAACCCCTGAGTTTGTGCTCATATCTGTCATTAATTTTGCAAAATTCTGTTATGATTACTGCAAACATTTCTTATTTTTTCTTCCCTATTTTCTTTTTTGTATTTTCTCTATTCTCTCTCTGGTATTTTCATTATATATGTTAAGCATTTTGAATTTGTTCCTAGTTCTTTGGTATTCTGTTCTATGTTTTCTCTTCCTTTTTTCTCTCTGCCTTTCAGTTTTGGAAGTTTCTTTTTATTTACAATATTCTAGCTCACTGATCTTTTCCTTTTTCATGTGTAGCCTAGTGATGAGCTCATCCAATGTATTTTTAATTTCTCCTAACAGTATTTTGATTTCTAGCATTTCACTGTGATTTTTTAGTTTCCATCTCTTTGCTTACAATAACCATGTTGTACATTTTTCTTATTTCATCCCTTAGAATATTTATCTTAGCAATTTAAATGTTTTATGTGATAATTCCAATTTCTGCCATATCTGAATCTTTATCTAATGTTACTTTGTCTCTTCAGACTGTGTTGTCTTTGAGCATTCCTGTAATTTTGTTGAAAGCTGGAAGTGATGTACCCAGCAAAGGGGACTGATATAGACAGAACTCTGGTGTGAGATCTTATATTCATTCAGCTAGAAACTGAATTGTTTTTAGTGTCTGCTGTAGTTATGGTGTGTCAGAGGCTAAAAGTTCTCCTAGTGTACTTGCTTTTGTTTCCCTCATTGTCAGTTAACTCTCCTAGAGACTTTTTGTATAGTTAAATAGGGTTAGAGGCTTTAAGGTTTTTAAGTTATAAACCCCATTGTCATACAGGAACCCTACTGATGTGGTGGTAAGGTGTGGGACACTGTAAAACATTATATAATTTTATGATTAGGTACTCAGTCTTTCAGTGAGCCAGAGTTGAGTATTTCACATCCCCCAAATCGGTTCGATTCTAGAAAACTTCAACCAGTTTGGCTTTGGCTAAGTAATTTCATTTGAGTTATGCCATGTTAAGGTGAGTGGAAATATCTGTGTTTATTTCGCAATGGTTACCTTTTCCTTTCCCGCTGCTTGGAATGCACATTTCTCAGATTTTTACTGTGAGAGCCTGGTTGGACTCCTGAAGGTAAAACTCATGAAACTGTGGCTCCTACCAAGACTGGGCTCCCTATGAGTTTTTAATTTTCAAGCTAGTCTTCACTGACCCTCCAGCCATTTCTCAATCACAATTTAAAGTTTCCTTACCTTTGTTGGCTACCGTTGTGGGCTTTAGTCCCCAGGCTTTTGCTCCTGGTAAGTTGTAATTCTCCATGTCTACTTGTCTGTTTGTTTGGTTTTCGGGATACAAGTTTATCTATGATCTTAATTCTCTGATGAATCTAAGAAGAGTTCTTGACTTTTCAGATTCTGCAGGTTTTTCTGGTTTGATAAGATGGACATAGCGACTTTCAAGTTCTATGTCAGGTGGGAAGGCACTAGGTGCTTTCTTTTAATATTTAAAAAGTCAAAACAAATTATAAAGTTCATACAAATATTGACCCAAGTAGAACTTCAATTAATATATTTGTAAAATCTGCTTCAATATCTTAGAATTTAATAGGCAACTGGGGCATAAACTCTATTAGGACATTAGGAAGTGTGTTTATCTTGGGCAATTGATTCCTTTACCATAACTCATCATCTATACAAGCCAAAATTTATAGGAGTGGTTTATGCTTCCTGTCAAAGAAATTTAATGTAACATAAACCAGAATTCAGATTTTAACGTTAACATCCATTTAAATTTTGGAATGATTTAGCGAAGCTACTAAAAGAATTTAGTTTGCTTTAGAGAACATGGGAAGCTCTTGTTGGATTTAGAAACTTTTTTAATAATAAAATTAAAGTGTAAATGTCCTGAAGCTCAGGAGATATTGAGATCTTAAGATAAATAAGGAAATAGGTTTTAAATACTGTCATGACACAGGTGATAATGTTTCTTACACCCTACAACTTGCATTTTTGCAAATGCTCCATGGGTCCGATGCCTACAGCAGTAAATTATTTAACTATCAGCTCATAAATGACTTTGGAAATTAGTTGGAGGTTAATTCTTTGCCTCATTGCCCCCCACCTCAAATGGACAAACAGTAATTCATTTTGATGGCATTCACAAAGTATTTTACCCTATTCAATAATGGAGTAGTACTCCCAGAGACGTCCCCTGGATACCAGATACAATTAAGTGGATATCAATCAGATGTCATTAAGAGTTTATGCTTGTGCACATAATCAATCTGTGCCTACCTTTAGCAGTTGTATTGCTTTAGGGGAACTATAAATTCTAACGTTTCAAAATGCTTTATATGTTTGACCAAATATTTTTTACTTAAGTAAAATATCCTGAATAGATCATGCTAAGTTTATTGAAGGCAATAAAGCCAGCATTGAATCCACTAGGGGCATTATGGTAGGCAGAATTTTTACTTCCCTCTCACTCTCTAAAAGATATCTACTTCCTAATCTCCTAAAACTTACATGGCAAAAGAGATTTTGCAGGTGTGATTAATTAAATCTTGAAATTGGAAAAATGTCTTGGGTTATCCAAATGAGCCCAAATGAGATTTTTGTAGGTAAAGGAGAAAGACCAGAGGGTTAGAGTTTGAGAGAAAGTTGACAATATTATGCTTTTAGCTTTGAAAATAGAAGAAGGGACTATGAGCTAAGGAATTCAAGTGGATTTCTGGAGCTAAAAAAAAAAAGAAAGATAACTGATTCTCTCTTGGAATCAACAAAAGGAATGAAGCTCTGTTAACAACTTGATTTAGACCAGTAAAACTTACTGTGTACATCTGACCTCCACAGCTTTATGACGAATTTGTGTTGCATTAAGCCACTAAGTTTGTGGCAATTCGTTACTGAGGCAAAATAAAATACTACACACAGAATTGAAAAATTCTGGGATACTCTTGATGATGAGGGCAACATAAAAATGAACAATTGCTGAGTTACTACTGTGTGCTAAGCAGTAAGTCTAATACATTTTATGTACAATTTAACAATCATCAATTATTTATATACAGGTTTGGTGATTATTTCCATATTACAATGTCAAAATAGAGACCTTGAGAGTCTATATAGCTGGCTCAAACAGATGTAGTAAGACTAAAGCTAGAATTCTAACAAAGGAGTCAGATAGGGAAGACAGTGTTCCAAGGCACTAAAATACATGATTTTCCTCTATAAAATGTTTTGTTTTTACATAAAGGCTAATATTGAGCTAATATAGGTGGCGGCACTTGTAAGGATTAAATCCAACTCCTGTCTTGAGGACTACCAAAATACTAGAAAAGAAAAATTCAAAACAAATTACAGTCTTCTATTCCTATGATACTAGAGTAGAGATTATGAAAGCTACACATTAAAAAGATACTATTCCTGTCTTCAGGAATTGTATACTGTATTTGAAAATAAAAACATCTGGAGTATTCGAATACACTTTTCAGTATTTAATTAAATCTGTTCTTGGGTATTAGCCCTCGGACTAGCATTTCTATATGCAACTTAATAATTGGGAAGAAGGGATGACATAGTATTTTGTAAAGTACCCAAACAATGAGGGGAATTATTAAATCAAATCTAGGCCCCACCATAGCTCTCAAGTTTCTGCCTAGGAAGTCTATTGAAATATTCCTTAATTTACTTCAATTTTATTTAAATACCTCCCTTCTGATTCTTTCATACAGTGAAGGTTTGTGAATCTGAAACAGGAAAACTATTGGAGCTAAATTTACATATAAATAATTCAAGACATGGAGTGCTTCAAAGCATCAATTTCTTCATTGATAAAAATAGAGATAAAAATGTTTACTTTTATGATTAGTATGTTGTTTAAAGGATTTAATGGACATATTACACCTAGGACAATGCCAGAAACTCAAATGTACAAATAAATAATGCTTCTACTATTTTGTAGTTTATATTTTTTAAAGTAGTCATTAGTATAAACTCCAATTTCATCTCAGTTCATGAAGTTTGTGTAATACAATTTAGGTCATTTTTCTGTAAGTGTCACCAACTAAGTTTGCCTGATTAAATCCTATGCTCCTTTCTCTTTTAAAAATTGTTTTTTTTTCCTTTGTTCTCTTCTCTGAACTGTGTTTGACAAAGTTGAGCACAGTCCTTAGAGGCTGGATACAGTTACTAATAGGTCTAAGAGCTGGAGTGTAATTGTTCCTCAATTCTGTAGCTTTACTAGGAGACTATTATGGTTTTCTTCAAGCTATCCCAGAGCTGACTGTTTAAATAATGAAATTGTTTCAAAATAGATTTTTACTGACAATTTTCCCCTCAGTAATTAGGGCTACCGATGAACTGCCTCTATGAACTCAGTTTGTTTTTCTTCTTTCAGGAGGCTGATGGCTGTCTGAGGTTGTTCAGAGATGCTGCAAAGAATTAAGTATAATTTCTTCCTCCCTTGATGACCTCTTAATATGAGTAGTTGGTTTTCACAGACAAAATGTAGCAGGAAAATATTCTCAAATAATTTATTCTGACGTAATAAAGTATATGTTATCATTGTTCCTTTCACATTTCGTTCTTGAGATGATTACAAGGGTATTTTTATTTTGTGATATCTTTTTGTCTTTAATTTTAGCAAAAATGCTACCTCATATATTATTTCAATTTGGCTACTCTCTATATATGGTGGTTTTTTTCTATGGTTCACAGCCTTGTATTTGATTATAATTTAATAAATGTTGTAATAAATACATAATTAATCAAAATATAGAACATCTAAAACAGCCTGAAAAAATGTTTCCAGAACGTACTTTAGTCTATACATCATCTGATTACTGAGAAATATTAATTTATGTTTTCTCAGCAGCAGGAACAATCTATCTCTCATATTTGACTCAACTATACTCACTGAAAAACCTTTTCTGGATGTCTGGATCTTTAAAAATGGGAAGAATCATTCCTAGTAATGACTTTTGTACTTCAATGATGATGTATTAAAAAGTGCAGATGGTATTATCAGGTGGCAAAGAGTTACTGTATATTTACTTTTTATTATTATGACAGTTATTTTGTGCAAAGATTATTTCTATTTGCAGGAATTCCAAACCTTTTAAACAAGTAGGTTGTCTATCCTTTTCTTTTTCTCACTAATAGTCAATGAGTAAGCAACATAAGTAATAGCTTTTCATTTTCCTTAAGCCAATCCCAATCTCAAAATCCTCCTATTCTCAAAATAAGTATTGAGTGCCAAAGCAGCAAAGTTATTTCAGATACCTTCCTTTTGAACCCAAGCTAAATTTTCACTTATGGATCTTTTCAGCCTGAAAAATACATTTCTTTCTTACTTAGGCTGAATTCTGTAAATCAAACAGAAATACTGGAGTTTTATGAGCACATATTAATTCTTCTAACAGTTTAATTTTCTTTTTTTCTCTCTAAATCAGTGAAAATTATCATAAATCAAAATGAAGTTGGATATTTCAGTTACCTACTTCTTTACTTCTTACAGAAACAATCAATGAGTTCATCAACAAGCTGAGTCTCCTGTATCCAGCAATTACAATTACTTAATAGGTGGTGAAAGGCAAGGCTAGTCACCAGTAATCTTTACCCTGGCTCCTGAAGGGCACAGTAGGTGCTGTGTCTACACACCCACCTAGCATCAATAGGGCAGAGTAGGGTGGTTAGAAGTTTGCTGCAGCTTCAAAAGGGTCTTTTTGATTTAAAAAAAAAAAAAAAAAAAAAAAAAGAAGAGGACTTTCGAGCCAGGCGCGGTGGCTCACGCCTGTAATCCCAGCACTTTGAGAGGCCGAGGTGGGCAGATCACGAGGTCAGGAGATCGGGACCATCCTAGCTAACACAGTGAAACCCCCTCTCTACTATGAATGATTTCATAGTTGAGTCAACCTCATATAGAGTAAAATAAGTTCAAACCAAAACATCATAAACTTCTGAAAACGAAATACAGAGAAAAATTTTGAAAGCAGACAAAAGGTAACAGCGTATTACTTATATATATTTGCAGTAGGTTTCCTATCTAAAACTATTAAGGTCAGAAGGAAGTGGTATAACATCAACTACTGAAAGAAAAGTACTGTCAACTGTGTTTGATAGCTGCTGAAATGGTCTTCAGGAATGAAAAAGAAATAAATAAATTACAAGGAAAGACAAGAAAAAAAGTTGTTACTTCTAAAGAATGGCTAAAGAACTTTTTAAACAGAAGAGAAATGAAAGCAGAAGTTCTGGAACTTCAGGAATAAAAGAAGAACATAGAGTTGGGTAAAAACATCTGTAAATATATTTTCTTCTCCTGGGTTTATTAAATCATATTCACAGGTTGAAGCAAATATTATAACACTACATGATGTGGTTCTCATTGTGTATAGGGGAAATACTTCAGTCATTTATATTTTAAAAGTCAGAAGGGTAAAGCAATTTAATGGAAGTAAGGTTTCTATACTGTACTTGAAGAAGTAAAATGCCGATGCAAGTACATTGTGATATAAAATATATATGTTGTGTATATATAATGTAATATTATGTTATGTTACATAATACTAAATATATAAAATAATACATAATATGTACATTATATACATTCACATATGTATATAATCTCTGTATTTTTCACAACTACATATAAAGCTAATTTTATCAAAATAAAAATGTCAATAATTGACATAAAAAGTAGAGGCAGACAAATCCACAATTATAGTAGGAATACACACACCTATCCAATTGCTAGTAAGACAAGCAGAAAGACAAACCACCAAGGATAAAGAAGATCCAGACAACACTAATAAGTTTACCCAGTATCTGTAAAGAGAACACAGCAATCCATAATAACAGAACTCACATTCTTTTTAAGAACACTTGGTTTGATTTTCCAAAGTTGATAATGTACTGAGCCATAAAAACACCTAAATAAATTTTAAAAGATTGGACTCATTTGTCTTGTTCCCTGTAACCACAATGGAATCAAATAGAAATCAATAACAGAAAGGTAACTAGGAAGGCCATAATCTTCTTAAAATTAAACCATATATTTAAAAATAATCCATGGTGGAAATTTGAGCCATTTCAAACAAATTATCTATCCCAAAAGATTTCTCACTTGAGTATCAACATTTCCTGTTATACATACATAATATCAACAGTAGATAACTGATATAAGAACATACTAACTATATGTAATTCTATGTTAATAGGCTTTTTGTCTTTACGCATTTTTAAGTTATTATTTCATTGCTTTTTTGGATGTTTTTTGCTAAGTTCTATTGGTTACTCTTCCCTTAATTTCCTTACTTGTAATGGTATGTTTTTTTCTGGCCAATTTTAAATTGTTTTATTCAAGGTTTTTTATAATAATTTTATTTTAATGCATCTTGGTATTTCTTTGTTTGAGTTTATTTTGCTTATTGTTCATTGAGCTTAGTTTATTTATGAGTTAATTTTCTTCATTGAGTCTGGAAGTTTTTAAAAATTATTTATTCAAATATTTCTTCTGCCCCCCCTTAAAGAAATCCAATTACAGATATTGAACTGCTAGCTATTCTCCACAACTGACTGAGTCTCCCTTTAGTTTCCTTTTTTCTGCCTTTTCCCCCCTTGCTATTTCAATTTCAAAGGCTTCAAATGCCCTCTTTTTCATTGAAACATTTTCTTCTATATTATACAATTTGATATTAGGCCTGTTAAGGAAATTTTTTTTCATTTCAGCTATTAATGTTTGAGATCTGGAAATGTTATGTTTTGAATTACAATATCTTCTATTTCTATAATCACTCTCTTCATGCTTTTCTTTAAATTCTTTTTTTTTCTTTATTAGAAATTGGGCCTTGCTTTGTTGCCCAGCATGTAGTGCAAGAGCGCGTTTATAGTTTGCTGCATGCAGCCTCTAACTCAAGTGATCCTCCCACATCCGGGACTGCAGGCACTTGTCACCAGGCTCACTATGTTTCCCAGGCTGGTCTTGAAACTCTGGCCTCAGTAGATCATCCCACCTTGGTCTTCCAAAGCGTTGTGATTACAGGAATCAATCATCACACCTGGCTCCTTTAAATTCTTGAACATCTTTTAAATATATATTTTAAAGTCCTTGACTGACAATACTACCATCTTAATTTTTGGTTCTATTTCTACTGATTGGTTTTTCTCATAGTTGTGTGTTACACTTCTTGGTATTTTGAATATCTATTAATGTCATTATTGTACACTGGATATTTTGAATGGGTATGTTTTCTTTTAAACAGTATTTTCAGATAGTTAACTTACTTTTGCATAAACTTGACTCATCCAGACCTTCTTTTATAAACTTTTTAGAGTAGAGAAAGGATAGTTATTACTCTAATGAAACTGTAGCTATATCAGGTTTTCAACAATATCTCTTTTCTGTGGCTAATTGAGACTCCAGCATCTCCCAGGATTTCATAAACTCTTGTTCTCCAGCTTATTGCTCCATGATAGTTGTTCTTGGATTGCCACTGTGGAATCTCATTCTCAATATGTACAAGGTAATATTGAGCAATAATCCCAAAGATACCCTTAAAGACTTTTTTTTTCTTCTTCTTTATTTATGTAGGTCTCTCCTTTCTGCCTTTCTGGTACTCTTACCTGAAAACACCAACTGTTTCTCCCCTTATCAACCACTTCCACTATACATCAAAACAAAAGACAAAACAAAAGAAAAAAAAAACTTGTTATCTCCCCCTGGCTTTTATGGCCTAGAAAATGCTGTCGGGAGCAAACATGGACTGCCATAGTGGTTGCCTCTCTTTTAAACAATCTCTCAAGACTAATACTCCATGTGCCTGTTTCCAATTTCTAAACATCTCTTTTTCCCAATATATTTTGTCCAGTTTCCTTTATCATGGTCAGAAAATGCTAATTGCAACTGATCTTATTTTGACAGATAATACTGTATATATATCTAAGTAAATTAATTAAATATCTGAGTTTATTTTACATTTTAACATCATAAGATAATCACTAAACTTTACTAGTGAATACTTATATACAAATGAAATGTCTTTTTCTTTTTAATTGAATAAACTTTAACTTGTACTTGTCAGTATTCTAAATAAAAAATAACTCTAGAGTGTTATCAAAATATAACAACAAAAAGGTAAAACTAAAATCATAAATACTAAGTCTTCACATTCAGTCCTGTCTTAACTAAGAAGTGCAACCTAATACAATCTCTTACCTTAATGGACAGTGATTCCTTCTGACAGATCTGTCTAAATTTCTCATTCTGTAAATTATAGGTGTATTCAAATTATATTATGAGCATATTTGGCTTTTAAATTACCACGATGTCATAAGCTTAACAATAGTATAGCAAAATCAAAATTTTACAACAACTTTAATATTGCTATTAGCTTTCCAGTAGTAATTCACTTACAATAAATAGTATCCTACTTTTTTGTGGTCAAGATATTACCTATGAAAAGTCTTGGAACTGTTTCCAAGTTACCACATTTAATATACTAAAAATCTTTATAAAACAATTATTGTATTTAAGATACATATATTTCCCAACAGTTATTAAGTGAAATGCAATGCTTCAATAGAATGTTTTACACTGAAGAATATTGAATAACATATTTAAATTGAATATTATATTATTTTCCTCATATGAGTACAAAAAAGAGACAAACAAAATGATGTAATAAAGCTATGTCTCTTAAAAATTCTGGTTATTTACATATTTTAAAATTCTGTTTTATTAAAAGACAAATAGAGCATGAAAAAATAACACTTTTCAGCAAAAGAAAGATGTTAATGTAAAAAAAAATGGATTTCGTATTTGTTGGTTGCCTTTATATTCAGTGGCTCTCCAACAATGAAAGAAATGTTGAATTATGTACTGACAGCACAGGGCAATAACATTTTATAGCAAAATATTAATTAGCCATGATTAAATCAATAGGTAGTTCACCTATTTGCCCATTACTTGAGCATGAGATACAGAATAGCTGAAAGTTATATTTTTTAAAAGTCAGTTGCATAGTCTTTTTGGTCATCATAACTAGCATTTGTGTCATAAATTGCTATTATTGATGTGTTTTCACATGTTATCCAATTGAGACTCCTCTAAACTTTGTGAAGGATATTAATATTAAAATATACACTTTAACATTGAAGTAAATGGTAGAGTCATTAAATGACTTATTCAAGGAGATACAAAGAAGTTGCATCAGCCAGAAATTAACCTTTCTTTCAATTCTGTTTTCCAGTAAAGTAACCACTATCCATACATGTTTATTTAAACTTATAAAAATTACACAAAATGAAAAGTTCTGCCCTCCAGTCTCATTAGCCATACTGAAAGTGCTCAATGTATATGTAGGTAGTACAATCAGAAAGTGAAGTAGAAGCAAGTAAGACCATGTTTGGGCCTCTGTGAAACCTCAGCGGTGATGTTTCTGATGCATTTTGGAGGGTAAATGTGTGTAGGCCAGAGATTAGAAGGTAAGGGAACAATGCTATGTTTCAAAAAGAAGGAACAGTGTATGCCAAGGCATGGAGGTATGGAAAAGCATGTAGTAGTCGAGAACCTGCAACATATTTAACATGAAAAGTGTATGCTGATAAGGTTGTATATGTAGCAGGACTTTAATAGGATGTAGTTGGAGTAATTAACAGAAGCCAAATCATAAATTACTTTCCATCACAGACTTAATTTTGTTTTCCTGGAGGACGATTTTGAATGATACAAGTATGGGGGTCAAAAGACATAATGTATGTTACCTTAGAACTATCAGTTTAGCAAAAGTGAAAATAGTGCATTGTTGGCAGGCAACACTGGAGGAGATGACCAAATCAGTAGATTGCTCATTTAATCAAGACAAACGGTTCTTCAACAAAAGGAGAAGCTGTGAAAAAGGGTGAAAGCAGTTTCCAAAACTATGCATAAATGAATGAATCAATTGGTTAGTACAACAAAATGCATCTCCATAATTTTTTATCACTAAAATTTATAAGCTGTGTGTTTTAACAAGGTCTCAAACTACAATGCAATATACATTACATTGTATGTATACTGCAAAATATGTAATTTATGGGATTTACAAAAGTTCAAGGTGTTTCTATCATATGTCATTTTAACCTTTCTATTTTCCAAAGCCAACGATTGATTACAATAGAAAAGCAATGACATGTATCAAATAAGCTTTGGCATAAAGTTATTACATAACATTAGTACAAATTATAAATATGATAAAAAGAAAGACACTTATGGGACTAAATATCCCACTCAAGAGGCCAAATTTCTGGAAAGTCCAAAGTGAATATACACAATCAATTTAACCAAACATACTTTAGTGTTGAATCCCCAAGAATTAAAACACAAACTTTCCAAATTTAGGACTGAATTTGAAATGATTGCATTAATCATTTTACAAATATTTATAAGAATTTCATCGGTATACACCTTACCCAGAAACTGGAAGTAAGGATTTCATATGTAATTTAAAAAGAAATGAACAAAGCCTCCAAGAAATATGGGACTATGTGAAAAGACCAAATCTACCTCTGATTGGTGTACCTGAAAATGACGGGGAGAATGGAACCAAGTTGGAAAACACTCTGCAGGGTATTATCCAGGAGAACTTGCCCAATCGAGCAAGGCAGGCCAACATTCAGATTCACAGAGAACGCCACAAAGATACTCCTCGAGAAGAGCAACTCCAAGATACATAATTGTCAGATTCACCAAAGTTGAAATGAAGGGAAAAATGTTGAGAGCAGCCAGACAGAAAGGTCGGGTTACCCACAAAGGGAAGCCCATCAGACTAACAGCAGATCTCTTGGCAGAAACTCTACAAGCCAGAAGAGAGTGGGGGCCAATATTCAACATTCTTAAAGAAAAGAATTTTCAACCCAGAATTTCATGTCTAGCCGAACTAAGCTTCATAAGTTAAGGAGAAATAAGATACTTTACAGACAAGCAAATGCTGAGAGAATTTGTCACCACCAGGCCTGCCCTAAAAGAGCTCCTGAAGGAAGCACAAAACATGGAAAGGAACAACCGGTACCAGCCACTGCAAAATGATGCCAAATTGTAAAGACCATCAAGGCTAGGAAGAAACTGCATCAACTAACGAGCAAAATAATCAGCTAACATCATAATGACAGGATCAAATTCACACATAACCATATTAACTTTAAATGTAAATGGACTAAATGCTCCAATTAAAAGACACAGACTGGCAAATTGGATAAAGAGTCAAGACCCATCAGTGTGCTGTATTCAGGCAACCCATCTCACGTGCAGAGACACACGTAGGCTCAAAATAAAAGGATGGAGGAAGATCTACCAAGCAAATGGAAAACAAAAAAAGGCAGAGGTTCAATCCTAGTCTCTGATAAAATAGACTTTAAACCAACAAAGATCAAAAGAGACAAAGAAGGCCATTACATAATGGTAAAGGGATCAATTCAACAAGAAAAGCTAACTATCCTAAATATATATGCACCCAATACAGGAGCATCCAGACGCATAAAGCAAGTCCTGAGTGACCTACAAAGAGACTTAGACTCCCACACAATAATAATGGGAGATTTTAACACCCCACTGTCAACATTAGACAGATCAACGAGACAGAAAGTTAACAAGGATACCCAGGAATTAAACTCAGCTCTGCACCAAGTGGACCTAATAGACATCTACAGAACTCTCCACCTCAAATCAACAGAATATACATTTTTTTCAGCACCACGCCACACCTATTCCAAAACTGACCACATAGTTGGAAGTAAAGCTCTCCTCAGCAAATGTAAAAGAACAGAAATTATAAAAAACTGTCTCTCAGACCACAGTTCAATCAAACTAGAACTCAGGATTAAGAAACTCACTCAAAACCGCTCAACTACATGGAAACTGAACAACCTGCTCCTGAATGACTACTGGGTACATAACAAAATGAAGGTGGAAATAAAGATGTTCTTTGAAACCAATGAGAACAAAGACACAACATACCAGAATCTCTGGGACACATTCAAAGCAGTGTGTAGAGGGAAATTTATAGCACTAAATGCCCACAAGGGAAAGCAGGAAAGATCCAAAATTGAAACCCTAACATCACAATTAAAAGAACTAGAAAAGCAAGAGCAAGCACATTCAAAAGCTAGCAGAAGGCCAGAAATAACTAAAATCAGAGCAGAACTGAAGGAAATAGAGACACAAAAAACCCTTCAAAAATTAATGAATCCAGGAGCTGGTTTTTTGAAAAGATCAACAAAATTGATAGACTGCTAGCAAGACTAATAAAGAAGAAAAGAGAGAAGAATCAAATAGATGTAATAAAAAAGGATAAAGGGGATATCACCACCAATCCCACAGAAATACAAACTACCATCAGAGAATACTACAAACATCTCTATGCAAATAAACTAGAAAATCTAGAAGAAATGGATAAATTCCTCAACACATACACCCTCCCAAGAATAAACCAGGAAGAAGTTGAATCTCTGAATAGACCAATAACAGGCTCTGAAATTGTGGCAATAATCAATAGCTTACCAACCAAAAAGAGTCCAGGACCAGATGGATTCACAGCCGAATTCTACCAGAGGTATAAGGAGGAACTGGTACCATTCCTTCTGAAACTATTCCAATCAATAGAAAAAGAGAGAATTCTCCCTGACTCATTTTATGAGGCCAGCATCATCCTGATACCAAAGCCAGGCAGGGACACAACCAAAAAAGAGAATTTTAGATCAATATGCTTGATGAACATTGATGCAAAAATCCTCAATAAAATACTGGCAAACCGAATCCAGCAGCACATTAAAAAGCTTATACACCATGATCAAGTGGGCTTCATCCCCGGGATGCAAGGCTGGTTCAACATATGCAAATCAAGAAATGTAATCCAGCATATAAACAGAACCAAAGACAAAAACCACATGATTATCTCAATAGATGCGGAAAAGGCCTCTGACAAAATTCAACAACCCTTCATGCTAAAAACTCTCAATAAATTAGGTATTGATGGGATGTATCTCAAAATAATAAGAGCTATCTATGACAAACCCACAGCCAATATCATACTAAATGGGCAAAAAGTGGAAGCATTCCCTTTGAAAACTGGCACAAGACAGGGATGCCCTCTCTCACCACTCCTATTCAAAATAGTGTTGGAAGTTCTGGCCAGGGCAATTAGGCAGGAGAAGGAAATAAAGGGTATTCAATTAGGAAAAGAGGAAGTCAAATTGTCCCTGTTTGCAGATGACATGATTGTATATCTAGAAAACCCCATTGTCTCAGCCCAAAATCTCCTTAAGCTGATAAGCAACTTCAGCAAAGTCTCAGGATACAAAATCAATGTACAAAAATCATAAGCATTCTTATACACCAATAACAAACAGAGAGCCAAATCATGAGTGAACTCCCATTCACAATTGCTTCAAAGAGAATAAAATACCTAGGAATCCAACTTACAAGGGATGCGAAGGACCTCTTCAAGGAGAACTACAAACCACTGCTCAATGAAATAAAAGAGGATACAAACAAATGGAAGAACATTCCATGCCCATGGGTTGGAAGAATCAATATCATGAAAATGGCCATACTGCACAAGATAATTTATAGATTCAATGCCATCCCCATCAAGCTACCAATGACTTTCCTCATAGAACTGGAAAAAACTACTTTAAAGTTCATATGGAACCAAAAAAGAGCCCGCATCGCCAAGTCAATCCTAACCCAAAAGAACAAAGCTGGAGGCATCACGCTACCTGACTTCAAACTATACTACAAGGCTACAGTAACCAAAACAGCATAGTACTGGTACCAAAACAGAGACATAGATCAATGGAACAGAACAGAGCCCTCAGAAATAATGCCGCATATCTACAACCATCTGATCTTTGACAAACCTGACAAAAACAAGCAATGGGGAAAGGATTCCCTATTTAATAAATGGTGCTGGGAAAACTGGCTAGCCATATTTAGAAAGCTGAAACTGGATCCCTTCCTTACACCTTATACAAAAATTAATTCAAGATGGATTAAAGACTTACATGTTAGACCTAAAACCATAAAAACCCTAGAAGAAAACCTAGGCATTACCATTCAGGTCATAGGCATGGGCAAGGACTTCATGTCTAAAACACCAAAAGCATTGGCAACAAAAGCCAAAATTGATGAATGGGATCTAATTAAACTAAAGAGCTTCTGCACAGCAAAAGAAACTACCATCAGATTGAACAGGCAACCTACAAAATGGGAGAAAATTTTCACAACCTACTCATCTGACAAAGGGCTAATATCCAGAATCTACAATGAACTCAAACAAATGTACAAGAAAAAAACAAACAACCCCATCAACAAGTGGGCGAAGGACGTGAACAGACACTTCTCAAAAGAAGACATTTATGCAGCCAAAAAACACATGAAAAAATGCTCATCATCACTGGCCATCAGAGAAATGCAAATCAAAACCACAATGAGATACCATCTCACACCAGTTAGAATGGCCATCATTAAAAAGTCAGGAAACAACAGGTGCTAGAGAGGATGTGGAGAAATAGGAACACTTTTACACTGTTGGTGGGACTGTAAACTAGTTCAACCATTGTGGAAGTCAGTGTGGCGATTCCTCAGGGATCTCGAACTAGAAATACCATTTGACCCAGCCATCCCATTCCTGGGTATATACCCAAAGGACTATAAATCATGCTGCTATAAAGACACATGCACACGTATGTTTATTGCGGCACTATTTACAATAGCAAAGACTTGGAACCAACCCAAATGTCCAACAACGATAGACTGGATTAAGAAAATGTGGCACATATACACTATGGAATACTATGCAGCCATAAAAAATGATGAGTTCATGTCCTTTGTAGGGACATGGATGAAACTGGAAACCATCATTCTCAGTAAACTATCGCAAGGACAAAAAACCAACACCACATGTTCTCACTCATAGGTGGGAATTGAACAATAAGAACACATGGACACAGGAAGGGGAACATCACACTCCAGGGACTGTTGTGGGGTGGGGGAAGGGGGGAGGGATAGCATTAGGAGATACACCTAATGCTAAATGACGAGTTAAATGGGTGCAGCACACCAACATGGCACATGTATACATATGTAACAAACCTGCACATTGTGCACATGTGCCCTAAAACTTAAAGTACAATTAAAAAAAAAAAAGAATATCAAAATAGAAAATCCACAATCAGTTTTACCAAATGGACTTCAGAATTCAAATTCGGCTGGTTGCATTATTCATATATTCATTCCACTAATGTTTATGTAGCCCCTACTTATGAATACTACGCAAGCAAGAGCTAGTAATAAGAATGAAGGTATATTTTCTTCTTTTCTTGAGTTTACAGACTGAAATGTGATTTCTGTACTATCCAGCTGGCTGGCAAGGAGACCTCTGAGGATAACTTTATATTATGCTAGGAGATACATCTAGGAGATACATCTTACAACTTCTCATAAGATTGAAATGCTTTACATATATAGAAACTAAAGTAAAAAAGGGAGGAAATTACTTTCAATGTCATGATTTTTGAGGAGCAAATCCTATATTCATATCCAGGAGTAATTTTAATATTTATCCTATACCATGTATTTTAACTATCCTAATTTCCTTTTCATTATAGTCAGACATACTTTTTTTCCACGTCATTGACTAACCTTCAACTACTGTAAGTGAAGAGGAAATGTAAATTGATAAAAAAAAAATGCAGAGCAAAAACATTATTACACTAGGGCTGTGATAAAGGTTTGGTAATCTTATCTCTGAAGGTTTGCTAGGAATACTCACTTTGTTTTTAACAAAAATAAATAAATTTTCTGATAAAAAAAAAAAGAAAGCTGACATCTGATTAGCCAGATGGCCCCGTGTGGTAGCATTTTCACATCCAGGACATATCTGTCAGTCCCCTCAAAGTTTACTTATGTAAATAGAGAAAATATGAGTTATTAATTTACTGAGTGTGACATAACATTTTACCAAATTCTCACAAGTTTATTTGGTTAAAATTGAGGATGAAAATGCAGCTACCTTTTCATATGAATCCTTTAAAATGGCAAGTACCTGATCAGAATTAAAGGGAAAGAAAATGATCTGTGATTCTAATTTACAAGGCAACATCCCCTGAGCAGAAACAGTTGGTATAAAGGAATCTCCTGAGTAGCACAAAGCACCAACAGGCTAAAATTACTTTCTAGTACGTCACCTTCAAGCTGGTGCCCAGTTTCTGCCTTCTTACCTTATGTTTGCTTCTCATTCCCATATTGTGCCTGTTGCCTTCTATTACATCAGGAGTAAAAACTTGTTTTCACTCTTCCGCATTCTCCCCAAAATAATTCCTTAGAGATCAATTTTCACTAAAGGGTTTATTTTCCCTTTTATTCTTAACAATTAAAAATTATATGCTAAGCAGTCTAGATGTTAATGACTGAGAATATTTTTTCCAAGGCGAACATACTCTCTAAATTTCTAAGTGTCAAAATCTTGGCAGATATCAAGGTGTATTTAAATGCCACTTCCTTTATCAATCACTCTTGATTCTTCCCTGTCACCATCGACAACTCTTTGTTTCCCTCACTAAAATGTCAGCTAGTATATATTCCTGTGCCCCAATGAAAATTTATCAGTAACTAATCCATACAACTTTTGGTATTCTCAAAATGTATTTTACATTTGTATGTACCAATTTCAAACACTTCAGGACAACACATTTGCACTAGTTTACCCTCACGAAGTGCTAAGCTGAGCAGGGACTTAAAATCACTGTTTAATTATCTTCTATTAATATAATGTTTAAACTTATAAATACCCCAGAGTATGAACTACAGATATTTTCAAAAAATCAGAAGTCATTAAAAGACTGTTTCTTATCCAATTATTCCTTAAAAATCATAAAGGTATGAATGCACTTAAACAATAAAGTTATAGATCATTTTGGAAATTATATTTAGATTGACAATGAATAAAAAGAATAGTTCCTGCATTGTTCTACCCTGAAATATGACCATATAAGTCATTAAATACACATCAACACAAATAGCACTTTCAACATGTTCTAAAGTCCTATCAATTATTTATTATATTTTTCATAATTTAATATTTGGGTTGAGCTTAAATATGTTAATCATCTTAGGAGTTTCATCTTAGGAGGTTCACAATATTTGAATCCAAATTTTCAATGTAATTTTATGATTATCTATGCATTTCCACTGCATAAATTATCTAAGCATTTCCACTGCATAAAAATGGCATGGGGAAAAATAAAGTCTTCTAAATGCCCTCACATTTTCTCCATTTTTATGAGTATGTATAGGTTTGAAAAAAGTTATCTATTCCGTTTCTGCCTATCCTCTATGGTTGATGTATAATGAATAGTCTTGCAAAATTTGTATCAACAAAACACTCTTAAAATGTGTCCATTTATAAAATTCCAATTTGCATATATCCTAACATTTTGAATCTAGAAGTGTATTCTACTAATAAATGCCAGTGAAAATTAAATTCTAACTTGGAATCCACTTACAACCAAAACATCCAGATACAATGAGAGGGAAAAAGTCAGTTTAAATCTCATCTAGAAGCTGCCAGCTATAAAAGTGTTTCCAAATAGGCTATTAAAGAAAATTGTGGAGTCTCTAAGATGTCATGATTTCATGACTCCCAGGGAACATGATGGTGGCTGACCACATTTTAGTGCAGCATTGGGAGCACTGAAAAAATAGCAGACAATCGTGCAAAGGGAAAATGCTGTGCATGGTATTCATTCCTCAAAATGATATTACTGGATTTTTACATGACTCCAGATAATCAGAAAATCTGGGCTTGAGATGATGAATTTCACAGCCACCTAGTAACAACCATTTGAAATCTTAGTCAAACAAATCCTCAGGGAATTTATGAGCTGTGTTCCCTAGTTACAAAGAACATTATGCCAGTGAGCATTAAGTCCATATACACAACATGAAGATTGCATGGTGGAGAGGCTCACAGAACAAGTTAAGTAGAAATATGAAGAATCTTTTAATGTGTAATTTTCATATAAAAACAAATGTGAATTCATTATGTAGAGGAAAGCAAAAATAACATGACTCTTTCTCATGTGAAAATCTGATTTGGAAGAAGATTCAAGGTATAGAGAAATGGAAATCAAACTTCAGATTCTACTCTTAGCCTTCTGCGACAAAATATATTCCTTTGCCTCTGCACATATTTTACTACAAATATCTGTAAGTCACTACTATAAAGTGTTCTAATATCAAGAGATCATGAATTTTCCCCAAAATTATTGAGGTTGAATATATGAGGTTCATTTCAATAACTGTGAAGAGTTCTTGGAATTTTAACTAACATGTAAGCTAACAATTTTGCCTGTTGCAGGTTTATATATGTTGGCAGAAGATTCAAGACTCCTGGGACAGTCATAGAACTTTATTGCTCAGGACACAGCAGACAGCATGACCTTGAAGTTCATGCCAGCTTTGCTTGTCCCGTGAGTCCCACCGGGTGATGGAGAATGGACCAGGAGGATGCTGTCTTTGCTGCCCCATGACCTTTTTTTTTTGGACCACAGGCAAACATAGCTGACCTTTGTCCCAGAGAGAAACATCATTTTTATTACACTTAGGAGTAAATAAACCTGCCTTAATTCTGGAATAAAGCAAAATCTCCATCTCCTTTTCAATGATGTTTGTGTGCTATGAAAACATCATTGAAAAGACAGTACAGAACAAAAGCCATGAGTGCCTCTGCTTATAACACATGTGTGAAGGCGAGAGGCCCATTCTTTTCTCCACTGTCTTGGTTTCTGGTGAATTGTCCCATGAGAATGTTGTTCTGCCAACCGTTCTGATTAATAAAAATGACAGACAGTCAGGGGAAAAAATAATCTCAGTTGTTTCACACAACATTTAATTCAGACTATCAGCAGAATTCCAAGTTTAAAATAAGGCTAATCTGTCATATTAACCTTGAACCTTCCCCCTAAGTTTCCAGACTCGACCAGCTGAAAAAAAATCACAAACTGTACCTTGGCCCTCAAGAATGAATTATACTGAAATTCTAGCATCCAAAACAAACTTGGCCACTGAGTTGAGCCTGATCTGAATGTCTTCCATGGCAGATGTGATATTTCTGTAAACACTTAAAGGTCTCTTACGACACCACATAATGTATGAGCTGTTATATTTTTGAAATAGGAGTGCATTAATGCCTAGTTTTCATATAAAGAAGTGCAAATTTGCAGACATACATGGTGACCCTAGAAAGAAATGTATTGGTTATACTTTATTGCCACGCTCTCCGAAAATGGGGGACATTTGCTGGTAAGCAGAAGTTGACAGTGCCTCCAATGTGGCCTCCTGGTCAGCTAATAGGTTTTAGGGATCCTAGTTCAGTTAAAATAATTGATTCTCGTTGTTGTTAGACAAATGTCCAAAATCAGGCAGTCAAATCTGACCTACTTGTTTACACTAGCAGTCATGGGACATTCAACTTCCCTAGAGAAAGACAGAGTCATGTCTCAGGAGCATGATAGAGAAGATATCTGAAGAAGTTGAATGGTGTCTTTTGTGAGAGGTGCTGAAGCTGGGGTCATACCTTACTGTTTCTAATAGAATTCTGAGTAATGTTGAGGGAAATGGCAGTAATATCATGATCAGAACTACTCTGATGGAATAGCAGACCTAAAAGTTATACTTAAGATACTCGCTGAAGTTTTCAAACACTTAGGAGTAAATAAACCTATTTACATTTCTATTTATATTTAAATAGAAAATCTACATATATTCAACTACAAATGTATATATGTTCAATTATACTAGATATTGTTTATAATCCATCTAAAACTATGTGTTGTCACACTTGGGGGTCCTATATATATATATATACACACACACACATATATATACACGTATATATATATACACACACGTATATACACACACATATATACACACATATATATACATATATATACACATATATATACACACACACATATATCTATGTGTGTGTGTGTTTATGTGTAGGTGTATAGAGATTGCTAGATTTTGTCATACTGATTTATTTTATTTTATTCTATTTTAGACAGAGTCTCGCTGTGTCGCCCAGGCTGGAGTGCAATGGCATGGTCTTGGCTCACTGCAACATCCGCCTCCCCGGTTCAAACGATTCTCCTGCTTCAGCCCCTGGAGTAGCTGGGATTACAGGTGCCTGCCACCATGCCTGGCTAGTTTTTGTATTTTTAGTAGAGACGGGATTTCACTATGTTGGCCAGGCTGGTCTCGAACTGCTGACCTCGTGATCTGCCTGCCTCGGCCTCCTAAAGTGCTGGGAGTACAGGTGTGAGCCACCGCACCTGGCCATAGTGATTCATTTTTTAAATAGTGTACAAAATCTTTATTAAATTTAGGTCATGAAATTAAACTTTGACATTTATAAATATGTTTTTTAGTATAGTATATGACTAATTTGGTACATAGTTAAGTATTTTACGCTTGGTAAAGAAAAACGAGAGTTTCTATTCCAGTCAGATCAATTAATTATAAGCACAGTTTTGAATACTGAAACTAATCTATGTCATATTTTCATATTTATAATCAATTTTCAGTATGACAATATGTATTTTATGAGAAAAGCCACTAAAAAGTACTCTATTAGACATAGCATTTAATGGAAATCCCACAATCCCTGCCATTCACAGCATCTTCTTGTTTTGTCTTGGAATGGCTTCCTCAAAAATGAATTCAAAATGATTTCTGATCCAACCTTCCTCACTTTCTCTTGTTCCACATACAGGTAAGAAACTCTTTTATTTGGGGGTACAAATTTTACATGAGAATATTACATCAATTATCAAATTAATTGAAATTTTACATAATATAATACTTATTATTTAATCTTTGCTTTATTCGCCAATTATTCATAAAGATATGTTCAAAACCACTTGTTTATCAATATTTAAAAAATGAAGATTATGAGGGGACTCTGAATAATCATTTTATTTTTCTACCGTATTTATATAGACACAAATGTGTATTATGCAATTTTCTTTAAACTGTGCTTTTACTACAAAGTCTTACATTTTATTTTTGTCTCTTAATTATGCTTTGTTTTCACAGCAACATCTAATTAAATTAAGACCTTGAAAACAAGTAAATTAACGAATTCCATTTTAACAGCCTCGGCTTAATTGGAATTGGTTCTCATAATATTCAAATTTAATACATATATACACACACGTACATATACATATATAATACATACACATTTATATAATGTATGTATACATCTTATACACATATATACATACATACATAGATCTTATATATTTAAATATTTTAATAAATATTAAATATATTTATATAAATAGTGTTTATGCACATTATATAAATATCTGTATAAATAGATATAGTGGGAGAAAGAGCACATACACACACAAATTATTACTAGTTTCAAAATCCACCTTATTATTCACTAGATATGTATCTTTAGAAAATTTGCCACATAAGTTGTTATGAGAACTAAATATGTATAAAATTTTGTTAGTAATGTTGTTTCAGTAATGTCTGGTACGTCGCAAACATTATATAACTATATGTGATGAAAAAGGTAAAATAGACAAGGTTCTTTAATTCAATCTGTCAGTATAGTTGCAGGCTATATGTCAGATAAAAATATTTGTTTTGCTTATACATTTTTTAAAATTTTTAAATACTCAGAGATATTTATAAATAAATATCTACATATTTTATTTGTATGTTTACAAGTCTGCAAATAATATGCAGGATGACGCTTTACTTAATTCAGCTATTATTTTTTTAATTGCTCTTTTCCTTCCAAAATGTTGCATTAATCCTTTTTACTTTTATTTGAAGATAATTATATTTGTATCCCATTTGCCTTTTATTACCACTAGGAAACTGTTGGTAAACATCAATTTTATAGGTGGCTTCAGATTATTTTATGTTTTTAAATATTAGAGATATGCATATAAGAGTTATAAAATAAACTGTTTATATAGTAAGCATGTTCCAGAAAATTATTGAAGAATCCAGTAACAGTATTGAATCCCAATAGCCTGTGAGTTACCATTAATGTTATTTCAGAGGCAGATATATCCCTTGACTACTATGATTTTATCTGTTTATTTCTCAATTTCCTATGAGCTATCTTATGATGAAAATCATGAAAAATTAACATATCAACATACCCAATGCCTATATATTTGATTAATAGACTTTAATATCACAGATCTAAAGTCAAGACAGGGCAAGTAAATTGCAACAATACTGGTATTTAAAATTCATTCGTCTTGGCGAGCTACTGTAGTAATTGTCTTAAAATAACTACTTTCTTCTAAGAAAATAAATGAATTAATACAGGAACAAATGTTAGAATAGATGCATGTAAAATTTGATTACAAACACAATTATTACCAGGCAATTTTAGTATAACAAAACAATCTCAGTGCCTTGGTGGCTGATAATAAGAATTAATGATTTGTTCTCTTGTTAAAGTTAGAAACTCCATATGCAAATGCTTTATTTTATCCTAATCCCTGTAATAGTCACTTACTTTAAAAAGAAAAAAGAATATGGCAGTTTATGTTTTATGTTGTCCTCAGAGAAAAGCCAAGATCTAAATTATTAATTTATTTATTCTGCTATCAAGGAACAATTATTTTTTAGTTTCCCTCAATTGCTTCAAACTTTAATGTATCTGTTCAGCTAAATAAATTACATATTAAACATTAAAAAAAAAAAAAAAGAACTCCAGACGCTTGAAAGAGAAAAACTGTGATTTAAGACGTGTGTCTGGCACCTTCACATTTCTATAATATGATTCCTAAGACTGCTGTAATAAAATACCACAAACAGATTTGCCTAAACAACAGAAACATTCTCTCACAGTTCTGAAGGCAGAGCGGTCCAAACTCAAGTATCAGTAAAGTCATCTTCCTTCTGAAGGCTCTAGTAAAGAATCCCTCCTAGCTTTTAATCGTTGCTGGCAGTCATTTTCATTACTTGGTGTGCAGCAGAAGATTCTGCTTTTATTGTCACATGGTCTTCTCTCTATGTCTGCCTCTTAAGGCAAGCATCTAGATTGTTCCTCTTATAAGAAAATCATTCATTGGCTTAGGGACACACCCTAATCCAGTATGAGCTCATTTTACATTGATTACATGTGCAAAAAACCTATTACCAAATAAAATTACATACACATATCCTGGGAGTTGGGACTTCAACATATCTTTTGGGAGAAGTAACCTACAGCATTACTTCTTTATTTTTTTTCCTTCTGTGGCATTTTCTGCACTTCTTTACTGCTAAATTTTTTCTTTGTCTCTCTGTCTTCTGTCTTTCCTATCAGATGTTTACTTTTTCTCTTCAACTCTAAAAAATTATTTGAACATTTGCTTTACAAATAGTGAGGTAAGCTGCATGATTCTAGTTTTTAAATATATGAAGCTATGTTGTAAAATCATGTTTTGTTTTAAACAAAAGATTATTAAAATAATAACTGTTGTTTAATATCATGCACATCAAGACTGCAACTCTGGCACCTATAATATACAATGTAGCCCTCCACCATGAATGTGTCTTCCATGGTTTTGTAGATTCAATTATAAATAACATGTCACATATTCCTTTTTATATAAAAATCAAAATGACCAAAAGTTCTATTTAAGAATTATATTAGGCAAGGTTTTCCAGAGTACCAGTAGGAGATATAGAGATAGATATATTTATGTAGACATATAGATATGCATGTATACATCTACATACCTCCCTATCCGTAAAGAGAGAGATTATGAGAAATTGGCTCACATGACTTTGGAGGATGAGAAGTCCCACTATCTGATGTCTACAAACTGGAGAACCAAAAATTGAGTGGTGTAATTCAGTCTTAGTCCAAAAGCCCGAGACCAGGGGGGCTGATGGTGTAAATCCCAATACAAAGGCAGAAGAAGTTTAAGAAGCAATGCTAAATGGAGCAAAAGATTTATTTCATCTCCTTTTGTTCTATTCAAGCCTTCAATAGATAGGATGATACTTATACACACTGGGAGGACAATCTACTCTACTGTGTCCAGTGATTCAAATCTAATCTCATCCAGAAATATTGTCACAGATTCATCTACAAATAATGTTTAATCTGCTATCTGGGTGCAATGGTTTGAATGTGTCGCCTCCAAAATTCGTATTAAAATGTAATCCCCATTGTAGTGGTATTAAGAGATGGAATTTTGGGGGAAGTAATTAAGTCATGGGCGCTCTGCCCTCATGAATGAATTAGTGCCTTGTCAAAAAGGGCTAGAGGAAACTAGTTTAGGCCATTTTGCCCTTCTAAATCCACCATGTGAGGACACAGTGTTTTGTTTCCTCCAGGCAATATAGCAACAAGGTACAATCTTGAAAGTAGAGAACCCTCGCTGGACAATGAACTGGCTTGTACATTGATTTGGGATTTCTGAGCCTCCAGAAGGGTGAGAATTAAATACCTTTTTTTTTTTATAAATTACCCAGTCTCAGGTATTTTGTTATAGTGGTAGAATTTTTTTAATTTTTTAATTTTAAAAATAAAAAATAGAGTAACATATTAATGTCATTATTAAAGTATATTTTTCAGAAAGTTAAAATAATTTACAGGTAAATATAAAATGAACATGTGTCAAAAATTGTATTTAAATCATTAGTTAATACAAGAATCCAGTGAGATATTTTTTAGCACTTTCATCCCACTGCTTTCAGGCCTTCATGGTTTCTGATGAGAAACTGGCTGTTAATCTTATTGAGAATCCTTTATATGAGATGAATTATTTATCTCTTGAAGCTGTTAAGAGTCTCTCTTTGTTTCTTTGTCTTTTTAAGTTTGATTATATGTCTAGATGTAGATCTGATTAAGTTTTCCCTACATGGAACTTCTTAGATGATTTAGGTTTTTCATCAAATTTGGCAAGTTTTCTGTCATTAGTTATGCAAATATTTTCTCTACTCTTTTTTTGTTTTAATCTCTTCTCTTTTGATATCCCATTGTATATAGTTAGTGTGCTTGCTGCTGTCCCAGAAGAGTCTGAAATTGTTTATTTTTCTTAATGCATTCCTTTTTTCTGTTACTTGGATGGAATAATCTCAGTTGATCAATCTTCAAGTTGATTAATTCTTTTTGCACCTGTTCAAATCTGCCGTGATTTTTAATTGAAATTATTTTGGAAATAATTTCATTTATTATATATTTTAGCTACAAGAATATTACTCAATTCTTTTTAATAATTATTGTATTTTTATTTATATCCTCTGGTGAGAAATTGTTCTCATACATTTATTTCTTTAGATGTGGTTTATTTCGGCTCCTTGTACATATTTAAATTGGTTGATTTAAGGCTTTTGTCTAGAAAGTCCAATATCTGGGCTTCTTCAAATATAGTTTACATTGATTTTTTTTGTTTCCTATGTGTTGATCTTTTTTTTCTGGGTCTTTGTATACCTCATAAGTATTTTGGTTATGAACTAGACATATTGTATATTATAATGTGATAAATTTGAAAATTATGTTCTCTCCTATCCCCATGATTTATTGCTGTTACTAATTATTGTAGTTTATATTGTCTAGTAATTTTTCCAAATAAATTCTAATCATTAGATGATTATTTCATTAAGTGCCCGAGACCAAAAAAAAAAAATTCCAAACTTTACTAAGGGACTCTGTGAATGTGCTGGCTTTAACTTTCAACACCCAGGAGTTTATAACTTTGTCTTAGTCTTCATTTACTAAGCCTCAAGGTCAACTACAGGTGAGAACTTATGATCTTCTCAGTTATTTATTGAGCATGTGCACAGCCATTGCCAGGTGTGTGGCCTTCTACAATCCCAGTAATACACCAGAACTTCTCAAAGCCTTTTAGGATATCTTATTCCAGAACATTTGTTATGAGCTCAATGTTTGTGTCCCCTCAAAATTCATACGTTGAAGCCAGATCCCCAGTGTGGCTGCATTTGAGGATCGGCCCTCTAAGAGTAATTAAGGTTGAATGAGGTATAAAACTGGGGCCTTGATTTGATAGGATGCGTGTTCTTAAAAGGAAAGACATCAGCGGCTTTTTTTCTCCATGCCCCTGTCCATGCACAGAGCAAAGACCAGGTGAAGACCTGGTGAGAAAACGGCTGTCTGCAAGGAAGGTGCAGAGCCCTCAGCAGAATCCAAACCTGATGGACCTTGATCTGATATTTTTTGCCTCTAGAACTCTGAGAAAACAAGTTTCTGTCACTTAAGGCACCCAGCTTTTGGTATTTTGTTATAGCATCTCAAGTAGACTACTATAGCACTTTTTCCCCCGAATTTTGATTAATGTATTGTTTGCCCTCACTATTATCTGTCACCTCAGGCAGCTGTGACTAAAATATTTCCCTGTAAATGTTTTGGAAAAGGTCTCACGCACCCCATACACACACACAACAGCTTTCGGACAGGGCTAGTTCCAATAGTCCAGCAAAATAAATACTAGCCTTTTCAACAAGTGTCCCACAGAGTCATGAGACAGGAGAAAGCACATCATTAAAATTATTTTTTAATTACTTCCATTCTTCTCCCTCTGGTACTCAATATGCAGGCTGTTATATTCACAACTGAACTGGGGATTAGGGGACAGAGCTGAGTTAGTCAACATACTACAAAACTTGCTGCTTTTTTTTTTAAGATTACCCATTTTTCTTAAATAAGAGGTTCCTGTGTTGCTGCAATACTTTGCTTAATTTCAGAGTTTTGAAAAATTGACTTTGCTATTTTTGCCAATTTTTTCATTGCTTTTAAGGAGATTGTAGAATTTTGGAGTTTCTTTCTCTGCCATTTTTGCTGATGTCTTCCTTCAGGTGGTATATTTTAAAATGTTGTTAGAATACAACTTTTCATTCCCTTTAGGATGGTATTTACCTGCCTGTGTTGTGGTTTCTCTGCTATGGATTTTCCAGCAATCTAACCCCATTTACAGTATATAATTCAGAGATCACTTTAAACATCCTTCTGAAGTTGATAAAAGTATATTTTAGGATGGATTTATAGTATCATTTTCTTTTAAAAATATATATGTGTGTGTTTGAGAAAGAAGAAAGTGATATACATGCTCGGTCTACTATCTTTATCTGATTTTTAATTTTTTTAGATTATGTTCATGTTATGGTTTAAATTTTTCACACCCGAATTTCTCATTTTATAGTCAAGCAATTAAAAGATTAGGAAGGTAAGAAATAATTACAGAAACTTGGTGTCTCAGTATTTAGTAAAAGATGGGCACAGTGGCTCATGACTGTAATCCCAAAATTTTGGGAGGCTGAGGGGGGCAGATCACTTGAGCCCAGGAGTTTGTGACCAGGCTGAGAAACAAAGTGAGACCACAGTTTCACCAAAAAATAAAATAAAATTAGACGGGTGTGGTGGCATAGGTCTGTGGACCCATCTACATGTGAGGCTGAGACTTAGGATCCCATGACCCTAGAAAGTGGAGGCTGTAGGGAACCAAGATCCCACCACTGCACTCCAGCCTAGGTGATAGACTAAGACCTTGTCTCAAAAAAAAAAAAAGAGAGAGAGAGAGACATGAAAAGAATTCAATAAGGGTTTATTGTCTTATTGGAGTGAATTTCAGGATGGAATGAAAGGAGCTAAAGGGAAGGGAAATTTGGAAAATAGAGACTAATGAAATAATGAAGTCCCAATAACAAAGGGCAAAGTAATATAGTTATATAGATCACGTAAGACAAGGTAGTCTCAGACACAGGAAGTGGTAACACTTCTCCTGTAATGCAATGGAAGGATAAACAATGGATCAAAAGTCATCTACATTTGCAGTTTTCATAAAAATAACTTTTGAGAGTTTCACCCTACTGTTTTCTCTATGATGTAGGAAGTGTCATCTGCTAAAAACAAACAAGTGAAAAAATGAAACAACTCTATCTAATGAACTGGAGCATTGGCAAATCAAGGACACCGTTGATGTTGGAGTTGGAAATTTAAGTGATACAGGTGTTGAAATTTTCATTTAGCACTTCAGGCTCTAGGTATAAGTGAAGAGAAGGGTGAGTTCTGGATTAACTCAGGCTTGGTCCTGTACCAAGAATATGTGATGACAAAATAAGGTAAAAAGTTGAATAAATTGGCAGGAGTTTGTTGGGCTCAGGTTAGGGGAGACTCTACTTTAGATAAGGGGAAGTAAATGTAGTGATGTAAAGGGAGGAAGTAGCAGTGGTCTGAAGACTGGAGTTCCAAGATATTGATGAATGCTGAAGAACAGGTGTAGAAAGAGTAACAAAGTGAGTGAAATGGAAGAATACTATGTGTTCTAAAAATGAGATGTTTGAATCTGTGTATTAGAATATAAGTATTTGCAGGTAATTTCAACGTCTACAGTGTGGTCATAGGTATTGGTGACCAAATAAGTATGTGAGTATAATCACTGAAGATAAAAATGTAAAGTCACCAAAAAGCAATAGTTACCAATAGGACATTATCAGGTAGATTTTTGTATTTATGTATCCATAATAATGGACTGAATTTCATCTAAGTGCCAAATCATCAAGAAACTTGAAATATTAACAGGGTCCCTCAGTTAAAGTCATGAGAAAAACTAGTTTGCTCAGATTGAGTTTAAGATGGATTAGAAAGCAAAAGAAGCAGGATATTTGTACAAGTTTAGAGGAAGTGTAAAAGCTCAAAGTAGCCCTGATATCAGAAATATGTAAGATGGAAAATAAGAGTATAATCCGAATATGATATGCCAATTTAAGTATAAGATATTAGAGCTGAAAAGAAATTTTTATAACATTTTAATGCCTTCCTTAAAGCTAGTGAACAAATGATTAAACCATTTGTATATTTATTTTTGCCTGCATACATTTGACGGGTAAAATGTTACTAGCTCACAATGACATCATAGTGTGTTATTTCTCATAAAAATGTACAGGGCATCTTTTAAAGGATGAAACATATGTTAGCACAGCTGCCTCTAAGATTAAACAAAATACAATGTGTCATTTTGTACCTGTGAATGCAGACAAATATAAAAAATGATGGTGATTAAGATGTATTATGCCTATTTTCTTTGAAAAGTAAAATGCCTTAATATGAAGTTGGAGTGGAATATTAAAAGAAACTTAAATTTTAAAGCATCCAACAATATTCACCTCCAAAATAATACCCTGTTAAGATATTAGTTCAAATTATCTTTAAAGTGTGTAATTAAATAGAAAGGGAATATATATACCTGTGTAACTCTTAAGGTATTTTCTTTCACTTACTTAAACATATATTTTGTGAAAAATGACCAATAGGAAAAAAGAACAAAACAATAATTAATTTTATAATATGTGTGTGTGTGTGTGTATGTAACTTAAAGTCTCACATGGATTGAAGCTTGAAGCTTAAAGCTTAGGCTTGAAAAGTAACTTTTCATCAAGGTTGTAAGATACAGTAACATGTAGTGAAAATGACCAAAAGGCATTTTGATATACATTGCCTATTTTTCCCATGGAAAAAAAATACAAAGACCTTGTGTGGATTCCAAAATACATGAATTTTCTTACCAGAGAAATTTAACGCAATGAGATGATACTATTTCAACTTAAATGCAAATAATAATAACCACAGAGAAAGCCACAGGATTTTTTAGTGTTGATATATACACTTTAACTCAGAATGTCAAAGAACATCAACAATATTTTCATATAATTTAGGTAGATACTTAAATATAATAACTTTGGATAAAAATATATTAAAAATAAAAATTAAAATATAAACTGTAGAAAAAAGATATACACAGATAAAAAGAAAATAAATGAAAGAGAACAAAAGGAGAGGAGAAAGGAAAAAAAATTACAAGAACCATCCAGTTGGTAATTTGGTTATTAAGAAGCCAGAAATTGCTTTGTGAGGGCATACAAATTGTGATACCTGATACTCCTGCAGGCAAAGAGGGTTGGGAGATTGCCATCATGTATTGAAAACTATTCCTTTCTCCCCAGGGAATTACAGTGGCACCTTTGTCATAAATTAAGTAATCTAATATATGTCAATGTATTTCTGGACTACTCTTCTGCTCCATAACCTGTCTGTTCCAACAAATACAAAGATTTGCCCATGCTTGTGCCAATAACAGACTATTAGTTACTGTTACTATAGAATAGGTATTCAAATTTTGTAAGATCCTCCAAAGTTGTTATTCTTAAAATAATTTTGGCTATGATTTGTCTTTGCAGTTCCATATATAGTTTTGATTTAGCATGTTAATTTACACACACATGCACACACACATAGAAATGCGCGAAAACTTCTGAGAGTTTGATTGGGATTGCTTGGAATCTATGGATCACTTTGGAAGATTTTACATTAAAATAATGAGTTTTCTGGTATATTAAAATGTCAGCAATGTTTTGTAGTTCTGAATGTCTTGTCAACCTTTCATTAGATTAATTCCTAGAATTTCAGGATCTCAGATCTGATAACCTTTCAAAAACGACTTCTCCCTTCTAGTTATATGTATATATATATATATATATATATATATATATATGTATCCTTTTGGATTTTCTATGTATCCAACCATGTAACCTTTAAATGGAGTAGGTGTCACTTCATTTTTTCCTATATTCACACTCTATGTGATGATAGATTTTTATATCTATTTATTATATATCATATATAACATTATTCCATTAAATATTGTGATTTAATTGAGGTTATATCATGTATTTAGGTCAATTCATCTAAAATTTCAAATAATCTCAAAGTTGTTTATAATATCCATTTAATACTCTTTTTTTGTTTGTAAGGTCTGTTGTAAAGTCTATTTTTTTCATTCTTAATGTTGGTACTCTGTTTCTTTTTTATTTTTCTCAATACATTTTGCTAATACTTCAACAATTTTACAAACGGTAAAAACGTAATCCCTTTCATGGAACCTACTTTTAATTTTGATTTCCTCTACTGTATGTTTGTTTTATTTTAAATCTGTCATAAATGTATGTTTATATATTTACTTCTTTTTTAAAGTTGTTTATTTCAGACTTTAACCAACTTTAAATTCCCATCATGATTAATTATCTTTTTTATATACTGTTATATTTGATTTGCTAAAGTTTTGCCAAGAATTTTTGCATCCCTGTGCATGAGAAATATTGCTCCCTGTATATCTTTTCTGATGACCTCTTACTGGTTTTGGTATCAGCATGAGGCTATTCTTACAAAATGAGTTGGGAAATGTTCTCTTCTCCTCTATTTTCTGAAAGAGTATATGTAGGTTTGATGTTAATATTTTTTAAATAATATGATTCAAAAGAAGCATCTCATCTTTGAGTCTCTTTAAAAATATTTTAATTCTGATTTTTCTTTTTTACTGATATTGCACTGTTCGAATTTTCTGTTTCTTCTTATGCCAGTTGTGGTGACTTAAACGCCTTTCAACAATGTGTCCATTTCGTCTGATATGTTTGTCAAGGGCTGCTGTAACCATGTATCCCAAGTTGAGTAGTTTAGATAACGGAAATGTATTGTCTTTCAGTTCTGGGGCCTACAAGTCCAAAATCAAGATGCTGGCAGTGATGGCTCCTTCTGAGGGTTGTATGAAAATGATCTTTTCCAAGGCTCTCTCTTTGGTTCATAGATGACCACAGCTTGTACTTGAACTTCTCTCTGCATCTTTCCATCATCCTTCCTTCATATGTGTCTCCCTTCACATGAGGTTCCTTTTACAAGGACACAAGTCATATTGGAATAAGGACCCACCATATTCCAGAAGAGCTTCATGTTAAGTAATTACATATACAATGACCCTATTTTCAAATAAGGTGACACTTTCAGGTACCAGATGTTAGGACATGGACATGAAGTTTGGCGGACACAATGTAACCCATGGCGTCATCCAAACTGTTTTATTTATTGATATAAAAGTATTCATAATATTATCTTATTATACTAATGTCTGCAGGATCTGTAGAGATGTCCCCTCTTTTGTCTCTGAAATGTGTAATTTGTGTCTTTTTCCTCTTCCTCTTTTTCCCCCTTCATCAGTTTAGCAAGATTTTGAAATCTGAGTTTTGTTTATTCATAGCTGCTCTTAAAATCACTTAAAAATCTCTTTGTTAATTTCCACATGGCAAAATATATTTTTTAAGAATGAGAAAAGAAGTGTTTATGAATGAATCAATTTCTTTGTTACTCAAATATTTTTGCTGAGAGAATTGTGTTGAGCATGTCCTCTTCCAAGGGCTGATGAAAGTTCCCTTAAGCAATTTAAATAATTTCTGTTTTCTTTTAATCTAAAGACATTAACAAAGCCTTAAAAATAACAAACAACAACAAAAAAAACACTATCTGTTTCAATCAGTTTGGACTGGTATAACAAAGGTACCATAGACTGGGTGGCTTATAAACGAGATACATTTATTCCTGGAAGTACTGGAGGCTGGAAGTCTGAGATGAGTTGCCAGTATGGTCAGGTTCTGGTAAGTGTCTTCCTCTGGGTTACAGACAGCTATCTTCCTGAATCTCCACATGGCAGAAAGAGGGCAAGCTAGATCTCTGGCTTGCTTTTTGTTTGTTCGTTTTTATTTATTTATTTTTTTACAGATAGAGTCTCCCAATGTTGGCTAGGCTGGTCTCAAACTCCTGGACTCAAGTGATCTTCCTCCCTCCTTTTTAAAGAGAAAGTAATCGCATCCATAAGGACTCCACTCTCATTACCTAATTACCTCTCAAAGGGCTCACCTCCAAATACCATCTATTGGGATTAGATTTCAACATATGAAATGTATGAAGACATAAAATTCAGTCCACAAAAATCTCAATTGCAAATATAATTTCTATGCGCAATGACTGAATGTGTGGTTAAATAAAATATTTTAAAAATATAAATTTTTAACGAAGACATTTTAAATAGTTTACTCATTACATAGTAGCCTGATTTCAAAGTGACTTTTCTCTCAAACTCATATTATATGAATACACATAAGATGCTCCTGATGTGTGCCTTCTTGGTTACGTGTTTGAGTCTATCATATTCCTCAGGCTTGTAATTCACACCATTTACAGTTATAAAATTTAGAAATCACTTAGATTTTCAGTTTCTTTTGATATTCTGAGTTTAAGTGCACTAAAATGAAAACTGACAAAAATTTGTCAAAAGTGTTTTACTTGATTTCAATCAAGTTAATATTTTCTATTTATAAGTGAATTAGTGTAAATACACACTTAATTAGATTAAATTTAGAAATATGCTACTGAATTGAAGTACAGAAAGTTAGACTAAGTTTCTAAAAATACTAAAGTTAACTGGTTGTTAACCATAATTAATTCTCAGTTTTATAGCTTTTGTATATTCATTTATATACAACAAAATAATGAGACATTTTAAAACTAATGAAATTAGTTTTAGTGTTAATATTTTCTGAGCTTTATCATGATTAGATGTGGGTTACAGGATTTGAGGGAGGTTCACATAGGTAAGTTGCTATTTTCACCATGTTCTAATAAGGATGCATACTACTATCTATGTCATTTGAGACTATGAATGTTGACCTAGCTCATGAAGTGATTTTTGTCAAGTTTCTCCAGAGTGAAGCTGCACATCTTTTTTCTCCCTTTTGCAAACTGTACTTTTAGGAAGAAGTCACAATACACAGCCCACATTCAAAATGTGAGGAAATATGCTCTCTCTATTTTAAAATAAAAGATCTACACAATTTCTTGGAAATTCTTCTGTATGACAGATTTATCTCTGCTCCCTTTATTATTTATTGATATTAATGTGGACTCATAAGTATTTCCTTTAAATTTTGTATTATATCATGCCAAATAGATAATCATGTCATCTTTGAACATGGTTTTATTTCTTCCTTACTAATCTCTATTCCTTTATTTCCTTACTATACTAGGTAGAAGTTCCAGTAGAATGTTAAAAAGAAATAGTGGGAGGAAATATAATTGCCTTATTCACAGTCTTAAGGAAAGCAACCAATTTCTAACTATTAAGTATAAAGTCTGCAGGATTTTTTTTTATGGATTTCCTTAGTTACATGGAGAATCTTTCCTTCTATTCCTAATTTTGCTGAGTTTTTATCATGAAGGGCTAATGGATTTTGTTAAATTTTTTGTTTCCATCAATTAAGATGATTATATGATTTTTCTTCTTTAGCCTATTGATGTGATGGACTAATCGGTTTTTGAATGTTGAAACAGACTTGCATACTTGGGAATAATTCTCCTAGGTCTTAGTATATAATTATTTTAATATATATTTGGCTTAAATTTGCTAATATTTTATTGAAGATTTTTGTATATATGTTTATGAAAGATAATGGTTTCTAATTTTTCTTTCAGTGTTTTTATCTAATATTTATATTAGGGTAATGGTGACATAATAGAATTAGTTAGGAAGTATTTTGAAATTACTATATTTGTAATGGTTTTATATTAATTTCTACATTTTTGCCTTTTTGTACCTTCTCATATTCTTCATTATATATTTAAATTGAATAGTTTATATGATTCCATTTTCTCTCCACTGTTAGTATATCAATTGTATTGTTTACATATTTTAGTTGTTAATTTAAAGTTTACTATATACACTTAAAACGAATCTACGTCTACTGTCAAATAACATTGTACTGCTTCCTAGGTAGGACAGGGACTTTATGAGGAATATTCTCAATTTCTGCCTCTCACTACTTACAACATTGCTTTTATTCCATAAGCTATAGTCACATAATACACTGTTGTGTATAACATTTCTTATAAGGCAGTTGTACTGAAAACAAACTGTTTTTGTTTGCCAGGGAAAGTCTGTATTAGTCTGCTTTGGCTGCCATAACAAAATATCGTTGACTGAGTGGCTTAATATTAGGAATCAACTTCTCACAGTTATGGAGGCTGGAAGTCGAATATCAAGGTGCTAGCAAGGTCAGTGTCTGGTTGGGGTTCCCCTTTTGGTTTGCAAATGGCCGCCTTCTCACTGTGTCCTCACATGGCCTTTCCTAGTCCTGTTTAGGAGGAGGGAGAAAGACAGAGAGAAAGCTAAGCTTTCTGTTATCTCTTCTTATGAGAACACTGATTTTATAATGAAGGCCCTACCCTCATGATCTCATCTAAACCTAATTACATCCCAGTAGCCCCATGTCTAAATACCATAACTTTGGGTGTTAGGGCTGCAACATATGAGTTTGAGGGAGGGCAGGGTGGGCCCAATTCAGTCCAAAGCAAAGTATTTCTTTTTCACTTTTGAAATATAATTTCACCAGATTCAGTATTCCAGTTTAATGGGTTTTTTCCTTCAACACTTGAAATATTTCACTCTATTATCTTCTTTCTTGTGTGATTTCTGACAAGAAATTCACTGTAATTTTTATTCTCATTTCTTTATAGGTAACATTTTCATACTCTGGTATTTTTCAAGGTTTGCTTTTTGACTTTTTCTACAGATTGAATATGATATTTACATATTTAGATTTTTTTTTTTTTTTCAAAATTATCCTGCTTCATTTTCTCAGTGCTTCCTGGACTTGTTTGGTCTTTGTCATTAATTTTGAAAAAACCTCCTAACTGTTATTACATCAAATATTTTTTCTGCTTTATTTTCTCTTTCTCTTTGGTTTCAGATTATGCACATATTACACCTTTTGTAATTGCCCCACACATCTTGGATATTCTCTTTCATTTTTTTTTACAATTATACTTTTTCTTTGCATTTATGTTTGAGAAGTTTCCATTGTCATTTTCAAGCCTACTGATTCTTTCCTTAGGCACAATTCAGCATGTTATGCCATTAAAAGCATATTTTCCTTATTTTTTTTTTTATTTTTAGCATGTTAAGATTCTTTCTTAGAGTTGCACTCTTTCTGAAGAGTTGATCTATTCTTCCATGTTCATCACATTTTTCATGTGATTTCTTAGCATATTATACATAGATACTTTAAATTACCACCGTGGTGATTCCAAAATTTGTGTCGTATCTGAGTCTGGTTCTGTTGGTTGCTCTATCTCTCCAGAGATGTTTTGTTGTTGGCATTTTCTGTTGTGTGTGTGTGTGTGTGTATGTTTGCCTTTTAACATGCCTTGTAATTTTTGGTTGAAAGTCAGACATGATGTATTTGATAATAGAAACTAAGAAAAATGGGTCTTTGTTGTGAGAGATTATGGAGATCTTCCTAGGAGGTAACTTGTGATTATAGTTTTCTAGAGCTGTTGCTGCCTGAGACATTAATACCCTCAGGTGTTCTTTTTTGTTCCCCCTGTGGTCTTTAGGTTTTACTAGAAACAAAACTTCCTGATGTATAGTCTGACACTTGCAATTCTTTCAGCTGTAATCCTCTGTTTTATACAGTAGCACTATTGGTATTGTGGTGAAAGGTGAGGAAAAGGAAAATGCTCTATAATCCTTGTATTAGGTCCAGACACTTCAGTGGGTCTGTGTGTCTGAGCTGTTACCTTCATAAATGCTTTTTTGATCTCCTTGTCTGAAACTCAGTTGATACAGGAAGTTGATCTGGGAAGGGCAGACCGGCCTCAACTTAGGTACTTCCTTTTTCCCACAATAGTTAGGCTTAGGTATTTTCCCTTGAGGGCAGTTGGAGAACACAAAGTTCGGTGCGTATTTCAAAATCGCCATCTTCTCTCTCTCCGCATTGGAAGCATAATGGGATTTCTTCACCAATCTTCAGCACAAAAATCTGGTGGGGTTCCTGGAGGTAAAATTTATGAAAATCCCTCTAACACTAAGTCTCCTGCAGTTTTTAACTCTCAAGCTAGAACACACTAAGCATTCAAATTGTATCAGAGTTTAAGTGTTTCTACCAGTAGTGGCTCCAGGAGTAGATTTCTGCTCCTGGGTTTCTATTTCGAGTAAGCTGTGATTCTCAGTGTCTGCCTTTCTCTTCAGTTTTCAGGACAGTGGTTTATTATTTGTCTTCAATTTTCAGAAGAATCTAAGAAGAGTTGTTGGTTTTCAGTGTGTTTAGCTTTTTTCTTGTTATGAAAATAGAAACAGCAAATTCCAAGCTCTTTATATCTCAAAGTAGAAACTAGAATTCTCTAATATTTGTATTGAATTACTTATAAAATGCAAAGAAACCGCCATAAAGTTCTAGAACGCTTTTATTTCTAAATGAAATCTAGTGACATTTCCCTCTTTACGTAATGTTTGTATTTCTAAATGTATGCTGGTAACTGTACTCCCTGAAATTAGATTTCTGCAATTAGCATCTTAATTTGCCTTGCTTTGAAATGTGGATCTGGGAATTAGCACCTTCCAGATGCAGACTTTCTGGATTATATTAAAGAATAAAGATACAAACATATGGGAAAATGTTAATATGAGACAACTATGTGGGATACACTTTTTTATTGTAGTTTTTCTTTAAAAATTTTGTTTCTAATGCCTTACTTTAAGAAAATAAAATTCACTGATATAAAGTATGGATTTAATAATGCTTTAATGACGAAAATAAATGATACTTGCAAATAAACAGAATAAAATGTTAAGATCAATTCAAAAAGATATTTTAGATGTCACGAAAACTGATATGAGTTCATTTTAAGCCTAAATTCTCTTATTTTTCATTTCATATTTTCACTATCATCTTATCTTTATGTGTGTTATTTATCAAGAATGGAATTACAAATAGAGATAAAGCATATGGTTTTCTTGAAATCCTTAGGTTGTTAGAGCATCGGTCTATTCATCTTTATCACTACCTGTTTATCTTTAAAAAAATCTGTTTCTTTATCTGTTGGTAATTGATAATAAACCTTATTAATATACAAATTCAAAAAGTATTTTGAGGAATTATCCAAATTGTTATATGTTAAAACAAGTTTATAAAGTTGCATACTAGAAAGAATCCCAAGGGTTTCAGGTAGAATGGAATTATTTTATTTCTGTTATTAATATAATAATTAAGTCTTAAACAGATGAGCACATAGGTGCTTCCAGTTTTCAAACCCTATAGAATTGATTATTTAAGATCTATGCATTTTATTAGACCTAAATTTTAAAAAATAGCAAAATGCAAAGGTGATGGCATTTAAAAGTTTATTTTAGTTATAATTTACACTATTTGTTTGAATATATGTTTGTATTTGTACTTTTTTCAGGATATATAGAAGCCTAATCATATGTAAAGACTGATAAATAATCTTGGGAATATATACAACTTTTGTTACTTTAGGATGCTTTTATCTATCAATGTTAATGGGCTATTTTTTTGTTTTTCAGATAATAAAGGCTACTATAAGCTTTATAGATTCAACATGCTTACTCTCAGCATCACCCAGGATGATCTTGTACAGCACAAATCAGAAAATGGGATATTAATATAATAATTTCTCAAAATTTGGATAGAACCAGATTGAAATGGCTTATTTGATCTATGGGCTTATAGATTGTATTGTATGTGCATAAAATCTATTGCCCAGAGAAGAAACAAAATACATGAAATAGAACTGGGCAGGCTTACGAGGCTTATTTTGCTCCTATTAGTCACTCAAGAACAGAGCATTTAAGAACAATATATTTTGTTATAGTATTGCCAATTTTAACAAAGTATATCAAAGGATTCTTTTCATAGTCATGGAAAACTCTAAATCTAAATTTCACTGAAAAGTTAAAAAGTCCCACACCAGATTCTACTTACTTACACAACTATAAATTACAAGATCTTCCATCTAAATCCATGCTTTATATTATATGACAGCCACTTTTGATATGCAATACCTTCTTAAATTTCTTCCTCTGTGTTGCATGGGTAGCCACATAGCAACAAATTTCAGCATGTTTCTTTTGGTTCATGTATTGCTTCCAGGTATTTTAGTTGATGCTTTCACAAATACAGTTATGCTTCAGTGACTTCCCAAGCAATAGTACAATGCACAATAGTACACTAGTTTCAGTGTTAAAAGGCAAAGCTGTTACAATGGTAAGTTTTCATGGCAAGAAAAAATACTAACCACCTGTGCAAGAAAGGGTTAATTTACCAGGCTGCTTTTACTGTTATCTCTGTTATATAAATGCCATATTAAATGTAGATGCTCAGAAACATATGATCGTTTTGCTGGAAAACAGCCAAGGACAAGAGCCAGAAGGATGGGCTGTCCAGGAAAGGGCAGACCTGGGTTTCTCCAACAGTGCAAATTCCTAAGAAAAGCTTGTATTTCGCACTGATCCTTGGATGGCTGAGCCTTTAGAATATTCCACCTGTTAAGAGCGTTTTCATATTTCTGAAGCCTTGGGCTATGCTATACTATTTTGACCAGAGAGTTTATGTTAAATATGATTAATAGTGAATATATTTGGTAAACCTGATCATACAGTGACGAGTATAACAAGACAGTTTATGCTAAGAAATGTGATTTATGGCGAATGCCTGTTTTTACCCTAGATAAAGGTAAAGGGTTTTTTTTTTTCTTCTCCTGGATAAAGGGGTTCTGGAGTCTGAGTAACTAAGGCGAGTCATGCAGATACTCCATGTTTATATGACTGACAGTAAAAGCCTGGACATCAAGACTTAGTGAAATTCCATGGTTGGCAACACTTTGTGTATGTTTTCACACAGCATTCCTGGGAGAATCAGGTCTTTCCTTGTATGCCTCCACTGAATGGGGATACCTAGAAGTTTGTGCTGCTTTGACCCGAACTTCTCTCCATATGCCTTTTTTTCTTTGCTTATTCTAATTTGTATCTTTGTGATGGCATAAATGGTAACCATAAGTGTAACAGTATCTGAGTCCTGTGACTCCTTCTAGCTCATAGAATCTAAGCAGTCTTAAGGGCCCCTGACACAACACTGTTTCCTATGAGACAAATAAGAATTTAGAAGAAATATACTCAACAGCTTAAATGCATAGTAATTTTGCTAGAAATTTTTATCTGTTGCAGAAAACTATTCAATAGCAACTAAAGAGGTTATCCAGGCAATTGCAATTAAAAAAAAAAAAGTTTCAGTAGAGGCTTTCTTTTCTTTCTTTCTCTTTCGTTTTTTTCTTTCTTTTTTAACCATTCTTTCTAAAACCTCTGATTTGTTTATTAGGTCTCACCACTTAGATAAGGAGATATTTTTTAGTTCACAGCACGGAGGATTTTTCCATGAATTCCTGAGGAAAGTTGTTACTCATTAAAATGAAGATCTGTATCCATTTTCAAAACATGAAAATATTGCTAAATGTTAATTATGCTATTTTGTTCATCATAGATCTGGAAATGATATCTCCAGAATGCTATTGAATTTACACAGTATTTATATATGTGATAGCAAAAATACTAAAGAAATTTTTTCTGCTAGTCTAGAATCTGGTTTCACTCAGTTTTGAGAATGTATCTAATCCAAACATAAAATTTGTATTTTTACACCTACCTTTAATGAAAAAGCATTGAGATCCTTTTTTATTAGCTTGAATCTCCTGTACCTTGAATATTGTGTTATGATTATAACTGCACTGTGTTTGTAGGGATAACCATTTGTAATTCTAACTTAATCTGTATTGAAAAGTCATTAAGAAGTATGAAGCTCTTCATATTTGGCACAATCAATGTAGCTATGAGGATGAGGACATGAAAAAGTGATTTATTTATTTGTGAAATACAGGCTTATCCATATCTACCACATACCTAATCTAGCTTAAACCATGTAAGGTCTACGACGCTAAATATTCACACTACTTACCAAGCATGCTGAAATAAATGGTGGGTGATCTCCATGTCATAGCTAATATCAAGGATATTTTGGCATTAATTTCCCATGTATGGAATTTTTATTCTAACATTTTTTAGATATTTAGCAAATAATTTAGAATAAATTAATAGAAACACAGTTGTTTCTCAATTACAATTGCCACTATATCTCTGAAAGCTGAATTATTTTGAATTTTATTTTGAGTAGTAAAAGATGCATAAATTTCTTTCCTAGAGGAGAATGCAATATTTAAAGTTCATTACAAATTATTTAGCCAATCATTTGAGAAAGAAAACCTATCACATTCCATGAGACAATGAGGTGGAAATGATAGTTGTGGACAGGTAGTTCATTATGAAGAGTAAGAATAAAAAACGTGCAATTACTGGGAATAATGGTTTTCTTCTATATGTCTGAATGCTGAAATGATTCTGTTTTCGCTGTGTGCAAGAGAGTTTATTTCAAACAAGCTAACTAACATTGGACAGAGCTTTTGTTTAGAACGTTGAGAAGCTATTCACAAAGAAGAAGATAATAAAACTCATATAAGTTGAAACTGAAGCTTGAGTGTGTCATACTTAAACACATACCACGTACCTTCCTACATGTACACACACACACACACACAGACACACACACAAAGAGAGAGAGAGAGAGAAATATATAATCAAAAAATATAAAAAAAGAAACTTGTACATATTGCTGATTATAAAAGTACTGCTTTTCTACCTAAGAAGAAAAATGACTTTGTTAGATTTAAAGAAAATTATGCTGAAAATTTTGAGAAGGCTGTAATGTAGGAAGCATCAAGAATCTGTCTCTTTGCCTGGTGTGGTGGTTTACACCTGTAATCCCAGCATTTTGGGAGGCCAAGGCGGTTGGATCACCTGAGGTCAGGAGCTTGAGACCAGCCTGGCTAACATGGGGAAACCCCATCTCTACTAAAAATAAAAAAATCAGCCAGGCGTGATGGTGCATGCCTGCAGTCCCAGCTACTTGGGAGGCTGAGTCAGGAGAATTGCTTGAACCCGGGAGACAGAAGTTGTGGTGAGCCGAGATCGTGCCACTGCACTCCAGCCTGAGCAACAGAGTGAGACTCTGTCTCAAAAAAAAAAAAAAAAAAGAAATGAGATCCTGTGGCTTATTAACCATCATGAGAATAGTATGGGAAAGACCTGCCCCCATGATTCAATTACCTCCCATGGGCTTCCTCCCACAACACATGGGAATTCATGATACGATTTGGGTTAAGAAATAGCCAAACTATATCATTCAACCCCTGGATCCTCCCAAATCTCATGTCTTCACATTTAAAAAATAATCGTGCCTTCCCAACACTACCCCAAAATCTTAACTCATTTCAGAGATCTCAGAAGTTCACAGTCCAAAGTCTCATCTGAAACAAGGCAAGTCCCTCCTACCTATGAGCCTGTAAAATCAAAAGCAAGTTAGCTACTTCCTAGATACAATAACAGTAAAAGCATTAGGTAAATATAGCCATTCCAAATAGGAGAAATGGTCCAAAACAAAGGGGCTACAGGCCCCATGCAAGTCCAAAATCCAATGGGGCAGTCAAATATTAAAGCTCCAAAATCATCTCCTTTGACCTCATGTATCATCTGGGTGATGCTGATGCAAGAGATGGGTTCCATATGGTCTTAGGCAGCTCTGCACTTGTGGCTTCACAGGGTACAGCCTCCCTATGGGCTGCTTTCATGGGCTGGATTGAGCATCTGCACCTTTTCCAGGCAAATGGTGCAAGCTCTTGGTTGATCTACCATTCTAGGGTCTGGAGGACAGATGGTGGCCCTACTCTCACAGCACCACTAGGTGATTCCCTAGTAGGAACTCTGTGTGAGGGCTCTGACCCCACGTTTTCATTTTTGCACTGCTCTAGCAGAGGTCCTCCATGAGCACCGCGTCCCTAGAGTAAACTTCTGCCTGGACATCCAGGAATTTCCATACATCCTCTGAAATCTAGGCCGAGGTTCCCAAACCTCAATTCTTGACTTTTGTACACTCACAGGCTCAACACCATGTGGAAGCTGCCAAGGCATGGGGCTTGCATGCTCTGAAGCCACATCCAAGCTGTTCTTGACCCCTTTTAGTCATGGCAGGAGTGACTGGAACACTGGGCACCAATTCCTAGACTGCACAAAGAAGAGGGACCCTGAGACCAGCCCACAAACCATTTTGTTTTTCCTAGCCATCTAGGTCTGTGGTGGGAGGGGCTGCTACAAGAATCTCTGACATGGCCTGGAAATATTTTCCCCATTTTCTTGGGAATTAACATTCAGCTCATTACTTAACACAAATTGCTGCAGCCAGCTTGAATTTCTCCTCAGAAAATCAGTTTTTGTCTATCACATTGTCAGGCTGGAAATTTTCAGAACTTTTATGCTCTGCTTCCCTTTTAAAGCTGAAGGCTTTTAACAGCACCCGAGTCAACTCTTGAATGCTTTGCTGTTTAGAAATTTCTTCTGCCAGATACCCTAAATCAACTCTCTCAAGTTCAAAGTTCCACAAATCTCTAGAGCAGGGACAAAATGCTGCCAGTCTCTTTGCTAAATCATAACAAGAGTCACCTTTGCTCCAGTTCCCAACAAGTTCCTCAGCTTCATCCGAGAACACCTCAGCCTGGATTTCACTGTTCCTATCATTATCAGCATTTTGGTCAAAGCCATTCAACAAGTCTCCAGGGATCTCCAAACTTTCCCACGTTTTTCTGTCTCCTTCTGAGCCCTCTGAACTGTTCCAACCTCTGCCTGTTACCCAGTTCCAAAGTCACTGCCGTGTTTTCAGTTTTCTTTACAGCAGTGCCCCACTTTACTGGTACCAATTTACTGTATTAGTCTGTTTTCACCCTGCTGATAAAGACATACCTGAGACAGCGTAATTTATAAGGAAAAAGAGGTTTAATGGACTCACAGTTCCACAGGGCTGGGGAGGCCTCACAATCATGGCAGAAGGCAAGGAGGAGTAAGTCACGTCTTACGTGGATGGTGGCAGGCAGAGAGAGAGCTTGTGCAGGGAAACTTCCCCTTATAAAATAATCAGTTCTCATGAGACTTATTCACTATCATGTGAACAGCATGGGAAAGACCAGCCACGAGGATTCAATTACCTCCCAGCTATTCTCTCCAACAACATGTGGGAATTTAAGATGAGATTTGGGTGGGGATAGGCCCAAACCATAAGACCTTTCAATGTTCAGTATCAACTAAGCACAAATAAATATAGTAATGTAGGAAACGAGGGACAAAAAAGCTACAAGGCATATAGAAAGTAAATAGTAAAATGAGACATATAACTCCCTCCTTATTAGTAATAACTTCAAATATAAATGAATTAAACTCTTCAATCAAAAAATAGAGTAAATATAGAAGTTTTGATTATATGCTGTATACAAAAGACTCATTTTAGATCTAAAGACACAAATAGATTGAAAATAAAAGGAGAGAGAAGGATATTCCATGCAAATAGTTACCAAAAGAGAACAAGGATGGCTATACTAATGTGAGAAAAAAAATACTTTAAACCAAAACAGTTAACAAGAGACAAATAAAGATATTATGTCTTGACAAAAGGTTAAGTACAGCAAGATAAAATACCACTTATAAACTTACATGCACCTAATAGCAGACCATGAAAATGTATGTAGCAATAACTGACTGAATTGAGGATAGAAATAGATAGTTCTATAGTAATAATATGAGACTTTAATATCCCACCCTCAATATTGTATAGAATAACCAGGCAGAAAATTCGTAAGGAAATTGAAGAGTTAAGCAGCATAATAAGCCAAATAGATCTAACAGACACTTAAATAACCCTGTAGCCAACACCAATATAATACACATTTTTCTCAAGTGTACATGGAAGATTTTCCAGGACAGACCACAATTTAGGCCACAAATTAAGTCTCAATTGATTTAAAAATATATATAATTATACAAATTATCCTCTCTAACCTCAACAGAATATACTTAGAAATAAAAAATATAAGGGAAAATGAAAAATTTATAAATATTTTGAAATTATTTAAAAAATATACAAACAAAATAGTAAAGGAAAATCACAAGAGAAATTAGAAAATACTTCAGAGATAATTAAACTTAAAAACATAACATACTAAAACTTATGGGACATGGCAAAATCAGTGCCAAGTGGGAAATTTACAGCTTTTAATTCTTATAATAAAGAAAAAAGAGAGAGAGATCACAAATCAGCAATGTAACTTTACAGTTTAAGAAAATAGTAAAAGGAAAACAAATTAAATCCACAGGAAAAGTAAAGATAATGATAAAGAACTGAGTAGAGGCAAATTAAATAGAGAGTAGAAAAAAATAGAGAATGTCAATGAAACTCAGAGATGATTCATTGAAAAGTTCAACAAAATCGACAAATCATTACCCAGATGGACTAAAAAGAGAGACAGAAGAATCAAGTTACAGAAAATAAAAAAAAAGAAGACTTAAAATCAGAAATGAAAGAGGGAAGACTACCACTTATTCCACAAAGCTAAAAAAGGATCAAAAGAGAGTGCCATGAACAATTATATGCCAAAAAACTGGATAACCTACATAAAGTGAATAAATTCCCAGGACACAAATCTTATCAAGACTAAATCATGAAGAAATAAAAAGAAAATGAATAAAACTATAAAAAGTAAGGAGAATGAATTAGCAATTTAAAATTTTCTGACAAAGAAAAGCACTAGACCTGATGTAATCACTGGTGAAGTCTGCACAATACTTAAATGAGAACACAATATTTTCTCAAAATTTTCCAAAACATTGAAGAGAAGGGAACACGTCTTAATTCATCCTATGAGGCTAGCATTATTGTGATACTAAATACACTAAAGGAAAAAAAAATCAATGTTTTTTATAAATATTTATGCAAAACATCTCAACAAAATACTATTAAACTGAATTTAGCACCATATTAAAAGTATTATATACCATGATAATATAAGATTTATTTCCAGAATGCAAGAATGATTCAATACACAATAACTGATTAATGTAATACACCATATTAACAGAATTTTGAAAATGCACATTATACTCTAAATTGTTGCAGAGAAAGTATCTGACAAAATGTAACACCCTCACATGGGACAAACATTCAATAAAGCAGAAGTAGAACTACCTCAACACAATAAAAGTCACATACAAAAATCTCACAATGAACATTCTACTAAGGAATGAAAGACTGAAAGTTTTTCTTCTAAGATTAGGAATAAGGCAAGTATGCTCATTTTTGCCACTTCTATTCAACACAACACTGGAAATTCTAGCTAGAGCATTTATACAAGTAAAAGAAATAAAGTCATCCAAATTGGAAAGAATGAAGTAAAATTATCTATTTTCACAGGTTGTATTATCTAATATGTAGAAAACTATAAGTTTTACACACACACAAACACAAACATACACGTGCAGTTAGAAATAATACATAAACTTAGCAAAGCAGCAGAACACAAAGTCAACACACACACACACACACACACACACACACACAAATTACACTTCTATGCACAAACAATAAACCTTGTGAGGAGACTAAGAAAAAAATACCATTGACAACAGCATAAAAAAATACTTAAGAATAAACTTAACCCAAGGAGGTGAAAGGCTTATAGATCAAAAACTATGAAACATTGCTGAAATAAAGAGGACATAAATAAATAAAAACATATCTACTTTTCATGGACTGGAAGACTTAATATTGTTGTCAATATTACCCAAAGTAATATATATATTTAATGCAATCTCTATTAAAATACCAATAACATTTTTTATAGCAATAAAAAACCCTTACTAAAATCCACATGAAATCTCAGACACTCCAAAAATCCAAAACATTCCTGAAAAAGAACAAACCTGGAAAACTCACACTTTCTGATTTCAAAACTTACTACAAACTATAGTAATCAAAGCGCTGTGGCATTGGCATAAAGACACATAGAACAATGAAATGCAATAAAGAATCAATAAATAAGCCCTCTGATATATTGTCAAGTAATTTTTTACAAAAGTTTCAAGACGGTTTAATGGAGAAAGAACACGTCTATCAAACAAATGTTGCTGGGAAAAGTAGAGACCCACATGCCGAAAAAAAAAAAAAAGCTATTTGGGCCCTTACTGGACACTACATATGTAACTTAACATAAATTGAATGAAAACTTAAATGTAAGACCTGAAACTACTAAAATCTGGTGGGAAAACATACAGTAAAAGCTTCATGACATTGGATTTGGCAATAAAATTTTGGATATGACACCAAAGGCACTAAAAGAAAAGAAAAAAAGACAAATTGGAGTTGATGAAACTTCTTTAAAAATGTAAATCAAAAGACACTATCCAAAGAGTAAAAAGCAACCCACAGAATGAGAGAAAACATTTGCCAATTATATACCTGATAAGGAATTAATAGCCAGAATATATGGAGATCTATTAAATCACAACAACAAAAAAATAAAAACCTAATTTAAAAAATAGGCAAAAGACTTGAAGTCATTTTTCTGAAGAAAATATATAATGTCTAATAAACACATGAAAATATGCTAAAAATAATGGATCATTAAGGAAATGCAATTGAAATTATAAAGAGAAGCCACCCATTAGGATGACATATATATATATATATATGTATATTCTGTAATAAACCCAAATGTACAAATATCTCCTTAAGAACCTGGTTTCAATACTTTGAGTGTATACACAGAAGTAAAATTGTTGGATCATATTTTAAGTTTTTTGAGGAACCATTCACAGCTGCTGTATGATTTTATATTACCACTAACTGGTCACAAGGATTTCAGTTACTACATAGCCACACCAATGTTCCAGTGACTTTTATTTTCTGGTATGTATATATATATATATATATATATATATATATACATATTATATTATAATATATAATATATTATATATTATCATATATTTTATATATTATATTATATTATATATGTAATATAAATATATATTATATGTGTAATATAAATATATATATTATATACATAATATAAAATCATACAGCAACTGTGAAAAACAGTATAGTGGTTCCTCAAAAAACCTAAAATATGATTGTATTCAAAGTATTGAAACCAAGTTCTTAAGAAGATATTTGTACATTTGGGTTTATTGCAGAATTATTCACAATAGCTAAAATGTGGGCCAGTCCAAGAATCATTGACTGATAAATGGGTAAACAGAATGTGGCATATAGATACAATATTATTAATTGTATACAATATTATTAATTGTTTGTATATAACACATTCTGTTTACCCATTCATTATTATACCTAATAATATTATTCAGCTTGAAAAAGAAAGGAAATTTTGACATTTGTTACAACATGAATAAACTTTGAGTATACTATGCTAAGTGAAGTAAGAAACAAAAAAGACAAATATTATATGACTGCAATCATACAAGGTACTTGGAGTATGCAAAATCATAAAGTCAGAAAGTATAATGGTAGTTGCCAGTGGCTGAGGAAAAAATAAACTGTAGAGTTACTGTTAATGGGTATGGAAATTGAGCTTTGCAAGATGAATATAATTCTGGAGATGGATGGTGATGATTATTACACAACATTATGAATGTATTTTATACTACTGTACTGTATACTTAAAATGGTTTAGATGGTAAATTTCACATTATGTGGTTTGTACCACAATAACAACAAAACTGGACCAAAGAAAATTATGGGCAAAATAGTTTTGCACATAGAGAAAGTAATCCCCATGGAAGTAATATTCCTCTTTTATTCAAATGCTGTTCTGTAAAAGCTTTTGTAATAATGCATTTCTTACAAGAAAACTAACTTTATGACCTGCTATAACTTTGTTAGCTATCTAATCATAGAGAGGTAAAGATTTCAAGTGATATTAGTATACCCACTGCTGTTTATTTTATGTTTTATATTTTCTCTGTGTGTAATTATTTATAATTTTTTTGTAATTTAGTTTAAAGAGAGAATGAATAACTTATTTCCAAATTGTTGTACAATGGAGACTCTCTACAAATCTGAATAGTAACTTTTGCCTTAAAGTCTTGTGTAAATTTTTTTCAGTATCAGTAAAACTTGTTGAGAGAATGTAGCAAAACATTTTATTTAATTTTATTTGTAGTAGTTGCTTATTTCAGTAATTTTCATACCATCAGTAGAAAATAAGTGCTATCAGATACAATAGCCATCAGTTGAATTAAAGAATTTAAAATATGACCTTTATGCTTTTTGTTCTTTTCTTTAGTCTTCTTTAAAAGAGGTCTGCTTTGATATTCATAACATGACCTACTTTTCCTAGTTTTAACAAGAATAACACACTTAAGATCAATTTAGAGCAGAGAAATATTGCCACATTAAGAGTATAGTCAAATTTCTTGTGGAAGTGAGAGTATAATTACTTTAACTTTCTTACTTATAAGAGTTGCAGGGATTCCTGGAGAGCTCAACTTTGGGCTGAAGTTTTCTTGGGTGTTCTACTGAATGCCAACTTTCTGTTTAAACAATGAGAACAAAAGCAAGATAGATAATTCAGGAGTGAGAGTAGTCAGACAGTTATTTGGCCATAATGCACCTTCTAATTTCAGCCAAAAACAATGTCCTTGGAGATGATAGACCTGATATCCTATTCTGGATAAAATTAATAAATTATTCTTTACTTCTTATATCTTTGTGCATATATTAGATTTCCTCCTTTCTCCCCAGTTTTCTATAAAATATTAAATTAATAATGCGTGCTATGGTCTGAATGTTTGCATGCCTTCAAAATTTATAAGTTGAAATCCTTACCTCTAACATGATGGTATCAGGAGGTCAGGAATTTGGAAGGTGATTAGATAATGAAGGAAGAGCCATAATTATTGGCATAGTGCCCTCCCAAAAGGCTCAAGAGAGACCCCCTCATCCTTTCTACCATGAGAGGACACAGGGAGGGGGCATCATCTATGAACTAGGAAACAGACACTTCCTAGACATCAAATCTGCTGGCACCTTCATCTTGGACTTCTCATCCTCCATAACTGTAAGAATTAAACATGTATTTCTTAAAATAAATGAAATAATGACCATAAGATAGAAAATAACAATATTTTAATGTCCCTGAAATGTTGGGCTAACAATAAAATATAAAACTATTGAGAGACATGAAAGTATAATGGGATGAAATGAAAATCAATAAACATAGAGATGTAGATTTGAGACTAAATTCTGTTGCTACTTTGTTGGAATAAGCCAAATATTTGGCTAAAGGCTGTTATTTCCATATGCATAAAGAATGGGGGTCTGCAGAGGATCAAAACGGTTATCAGTGCACCTCAAAGTAGCAGCATTCTAGGAGTTTTGGTTGCACCATTGACACTCTTCCTTTACAATTCTCCTTCATATTAATGATGAGACAATGAGTCAATGATTATTTTAATCATTGTTTTCCTGATGATATAAGCCTCTACTTAGGTAGATATACAAACTTCAGATTTTGAAGTTAATTTTGACTGCTGGGATATGTTCCTCTATAAAACATTTTTTTTCAAAACCCTTTACATTTTCCCTTCAATTAAGTGTACTGAAAACTGTTTTACATAAGGAGAAATTATATAATTCCTCAAATTTTATGAATCTATTATTCCTAAAAGCAACAGTATAATTACTTAGCAAATGTGAAGACAAATCAAAATCTCAGCATATTTTGCAGAGATACAAGTCCAACAATAGTGAGGGTAACATTTCTTAAAAAAAATTACATTTGTATTGTTTTTCTCTTACCAAAAATTGGTCCTTTTAAAATTTTAACAGATTTGGTCTATTACTCTACTCAGGAAAAAAAAATTCACAGAATCCCTGTAATTTTCTTATAAAATTAATTAGCTCTTTCAAAACTGTAGAATTCAAATGATGTTAATTTAGTAAAGGCTTGTACTCATTTCCGTGACAGACATAAAAGCTTGTGTGGAATTAAAATTATTTAGAAAGTAATAATAACTAAAATAATGATCATAAACAGTGGACTCATCTCTCTATGTAATGTCTAAATGTAGAGCCTCAGAGGAGTGTCACTGAAGAAAACTGACCATTTGAGGCAAAAACTCATATGCTGTCCACCCCCCTTCTTGTGTGGTTTGCTTTTCTCCGGTCTACGGCAAAGCACTTATTAAAGTATTCAGAAACATTGTGCTAGGTCTCAAAGGACAGGTGGATGTAGGCGCTGAGCAAAAATGAATAGTTAATCAAAGAAACACATGTGACTCTACATTTTTCTAAATATTATATGTTTTCTCTTTTTTCTAATATACTTCTAGAATTTAATCAATCTCATAAATCTCGCATTTTCTGTAATTTTTCTATTTTTCTATATTTTCATCCTTTTAGCTCTGCATGCTTGCACTTTTCTACTCCTTTATATAACATACATATATGTATATATATATGTCTTCCAACCTCTATACATATATACGGACTGTGTGTGTGTGTGTGTGTGTGTATATGTGTATGTGTGTGTGTGTATTTGTGTGTGTGTGTATATATATATATATATATATACACCTCTCTCTATATATATATACCTACAGGTGTGTGTGTGTGTGTGTGTATATATATAGAGAGAGATGTTGGGAGACATATATAAACATAAAGATATATTTATATAGGTTATATAATTAAATACATATTTACTTATACATATATATGTATATAGGTTATATAAATATATATATTTATACATAACTTCTACTATAACCTCAGCCTATATTGGCAGACATATCCTAAACTGTATTAGTCTGCTTTAATATTGTTATAAAGACATACCCAAGACTGGGTAATTTATAAAGAGAAAAGGTTTAATTAACTCACAGTTCAGCATGGCTGGGGAAACCTCAGGAAACTTACACTCATGGCAGAAGACAAAAAGGGGAAGCAAGGCGCCTTTTTCACATCTTTGATATTGCATCTTCTCTCAAGAACCTGGGATATACAACTATCAAAAAAGATAGAGCCCAGATCTCCCAGTTTCTGCAGAAGGGTAGGAACCTAATTTCAATAAGTGGCAATTAACAAATACAGATATACTATTCACACTGATCATCCTTCTTTTTCTTTTCTTTTTTTTTATTTTTTTTTGAGACGGAGTCTCGCTCTGTCGCCCAGGCTGGAGTGCAGTGGCGCAATCTCGGCTCACTGCAAGCTCCGCCTCCCGGGTTCACGCCATTCTCCTGCCTCAGCCTCTCCGAGTAGCTGGGACTACAGGAGCCCGCCACCACGCCCGGCCAATTTTTTTGTATTTTTAGTAGAGACGGGGTTTCACCGTGGTCTCGATCTCCGGACCTCGTGATCCGCCCGCCTCGGCCTCCCAAAGTGCTGGGATTACAAGCGTGAGCCACCGCGACCGGCCTGATCATCCTTCTTAATGTCTTCCACTACATTTCCACTAACTAACCACAGTTCTTGAAAACTCTCTACCTTTGTTACAGTGAAGTTGATTTTCAGTCTTTCTCTGATTGCAGTAGTCCTGAATGTCAAGTTTTCTGTTCCTTTAACCTGTCTAGTACAGTATTTCTTTGACATTTTTATTATATTTGCAAACACCAAGCTAAATACTGTGCACGCTCTATCTACTCTCCATCTCCTCTATCTCCTCTAACCAATCAACACTTGTCCAGTCAATGCAGCCTCTTGCAAGACTCAAATGTGTCTTCTCTTTCTCATGCCTATTGTCATTGTCTTGGTTCAGGACTGTACCATTTCTATCTGGAGGGCTGAAAAAAATGTTTGCAATTTTTTTTTTAACGTCCAGTTCATCTCTCTTAAAAACAATTTTATGGCCTCAGACTGGATTTCTTTCCCAAAACAAAATCTCATCTTTTCACTCCTGTTCTCAATATCTCTGAGGACTCCAATGCTTGATCTGTAAAGCCAAGAGGCATAAGAATGGTGTGGCAGTTTATACTCTGTCACTTGTTTACATTGGACTATATTTCCTGGAATCTCCATTCACTGCATGGTTCTCTGCTAGAGTTGACCAAAAGTTAACGTTGAAAAGAATTTGGAAAATAGAAGCAGAACAGCAGCCAGCAAGTGGGAAACAGGCACTACTTCCTGAAGGTCATCATATTAGGTATGTTTACATACAGACACAGCAGTACTGTTGTTATTCTTGTCCTTCGTCTTCTCCATTCCATGACAGCTCTCCTTACCGGTTGTCAACTCTGCTGAACAACAGCAGCTAGCAGTTATCCAGATATGATAACTTTCTATAGCCCTCTCCACCAGCCACAATTCATGGTCCTACTCTGGCAGCTGAACATGGCTGTCTTTCCAGAATTCAAGTTCAGACATGTCCACACATGTCAGTGTTTCTGAAATAGTTACTAACTTTGCAATTATTCTCCAAATTATCCTTCTTGATTGTTACCACCCCAGTTTTTTCTTTTTTTCTGCAACTCAGTGAGGCCTATTTCTAAAATAATCATATAATTTCTGTTTTTCTAACTGAATCTTGACTGATAAAGATGGCTCTAGGCCTTTCACAATCTTATCTCTACTTATTTTTCCAACTTCATACATATTACAATTATCTTGGTGGTTCTGTTTACACTTCTCTCTCTACCTATAATTGTGAAAATGCTCCTTTCACTTATATCTGCTTGCTGGAATTCCATACATCTTTCATGGCACCAATTTACACACCACTTTCATGAAGATTTCTAAACACTCCAGCCATTGACATTGTCTAAATATTGTCCATTTACAGTCTGCATTTGTAACTTGCTTCTGCTTTCATTGAAGTATATCTAGAAACAGGTAAGACATTACCTGTTCAATAATTTAATTCCTTAATAATTAAATATTTGAAACAACAGCATTGGTATATTTTTGTGTAAGCACAGTTTGTTTGTGATTATTCCACTAATATTCAGCACAATACAGGCCTAATACCTAATTTTACATCTCTGTATCATTATATCATAAAGAAGAACACTTTTTATTTCAAATTTATTTATTAAATTTATTACAAGTTTATTACAAATAATTTATAAGTTTCTGAATTCAATGATTTTTTTTCTTTTGAATATATTACTATATATGCACATACTTTGTGGAATCCACTGTTTTATATTATTTTGTTATGGTCATTTCTGTCTGTGACTGATCCTCCCTAGTAGAGTATTTTGTACATATATATATATTTGAGACAGGGTCTCACTCCCTCACCTAGGCTGGGTGAAGTAGTGCAATAATGGCTCACTGCAACCTCAACCCCTTGGACTCAAGTGATTCTCCCACTTCAGCCTCCCAAGTAGGTGGGACTACAGGCCTGTGCCACCAAGCCTGGCTAATTTTTGTATTTTTTTGTCAAGATGGGGTTTTGCCATTTTGCCGAGGCTGATTTTGAACTCCTGAGCTCGAACGATCCTCACAAGGTTCCTTGGCATCCCAAAGTGCTGGCATTACAGATGTGAGCTACCACACCCGGCCCTAGACTATTATATTTGAATCAGACCATTATATTTACTCAAAAAACTTCTCGAATATCTTAAATGTTCACAATATGTACTGATGTATGTGCCTTAATTAGCTTATTTCAATCATCGTGCTAAAAGTAGATAATTGTCAGAAGACTACAAACACACGAAACCTTCAGCTGATTACAAATTTTAAAATATTTTGTTCTGTTTTCCCTGAGGTATCAACTGCTCAGAAATTAAAATTATCCAGCTGTCAGATTCTGAGCTCAACTAAGGCTAGCACACATGCATCTTGGTACAAAAGCTTTTATATGGATAATTTTGTTTTCACACTTTACTGGTAAACATTTGTGATGCTTTATTTCCTACTTCCTCTTTAGGTAACAGATGCTGTCAATTGATTTTTTTAAAAAACTATTTCACCAGCTGTGATTTTGTGGGTGGGCTGCTCAGATATTGTGTTTTGGCTCAGTGGCTTCACAATTTTTCTTTTTTTTTTTTTTTTTTTTTTTTTTTTGAGACGGAGTTTTGCTCTTGTTTTCCAGGCTGCAGTGCAATGGCGTAATATCGGCTCACTGCTACCTCCGCCTCCCAGTTTCAAGCGATTCCCCTACCTCAGCCTCCCAAGTAGCTGGGATTACAGGCATGCGGCACAACGCCTGGCTAATTTTTTGTTATTTTTAATAGAGATGAGGTTTCTCCATGTTGGTCATGCTGGCCTTGAACTCCTGACCTCTGGTGGTCCACCCACCTCAGCCTCCCAAAATGCTGGGATTACAGGTGTGAGCCACTACACCCAGCCCATAAATTTTTATTAAATGTGTTTTGACAAAAATCATGCCCTTGATTTTAAATATATTGAATTGAGGCCAAATATATTTAGTGAAAGTTAAGTAAAAGTAGGAAAAAAAACAGTTTGGGAATGATAAAAGAGAAGAAGACAGAAAAAATCTTTTGTATTAGTGGTCACCAACTTGTGAGCTTTTGATACCTTGAAAGCTATGAGCTTATTGTAAGTGATCTGCTAAATACAAGCATTCTTCAAGTATCATGGTAGTTGTGTTTGAATAACATTTCAGTTGCATATATGACTTTTTCAAAGTATATAAATATTCTGATTGACAATATGCAAATAAATTGAAATATAACTTTGTTACAATATTTTTGTGTAATGTACTTTCTCCATATACACTTGCTAAAAGTGAAATTATCTTGTGCAAGTCTATACAAAGCTTACCCATAAAATGTGTTCTTGTTCTCAAATAGGTTAGAAACTACTGCCTTACACAATTAAAGTACATATGGTATGTTTTTCATGGTTTGTCCAACTGGGTAATATCTGCAGATTAAGGGTTATGAGTAACAAATTATGTGTATTTGTAACTTCTACATACAATATCATACAAACTGCTCCTTAAAATAATTACAAAGAACAATAATGCCACAACACCTTCAACATTTCCAATTTTACCACTAACAACAGAACCCAGTTATTTGTACTTAGAGAAGATGTTAATGGAATTCAAACTCAAGGCAGAAGTTTCAGGTGTGGGAATCAAATGAAAGAGTAATAAGGCAAGGCATTCAACAGAGTATTTTTAAAGCTTAAATTTTACCCCCTTTAAAAAAAAAGCCTTGTTTTAGACCTAATACCAAAGTTAAAGTCAAGTTTTACCTAGGTATTAAAAAGTTCTGACCAAGTATGATAGCATGTCTGTAATATTTTATCACCTTTCCTTTTTCCTCAGAGATTCTGAAACTCTAGACAGTCTGTCACAGAATTCAGTGAGGTTCATTGTGGGGTTTTGAATTCCATGTTCTATATAATTTTCAAATACTTCTCAAGGTGATTACAATACACATAGTTGCAATACATTTAATCATAGGTGTTTGACTTTCAATAATCATGTTTCCTAAAATATTGCTTACCTAATTACATTATTTATAAAAAAAACTGTCAAGTTTTTGGGATGTGTGTATGTCTTCATCCTAAACACAGACAGAAAATGCTTAGGCTATTACTGGAACAGGGATCTTGACATCCACTCAGCAAATGACCAGAGCTATATCACCAAAGGTCAGTCAAATTCCTAATGAATGATTCATCTCCTTCCTCCATCTGTTCTGAATTTCCCCCGGCTTTCACTCTTTGGAAATCTTTACTCAATAATTTCTGACTCATGAGAAAATATAAATTATGCCATTTCTTTCCTGAAAGAAATTTTAAAAGTGGTTCTTGAACTATGTTCCACAAGTTCTTCATAGATCATTTGTATATCTGACCCTTCAAATAATCTCAAATGTCTCCCCTTTTATCTTTTTTATATGTTGAGATTCCAGATAAAAAAATCACATTTATAAAGGCTTTTAAATTTTCTTCACTCTATAAATTCAATACTTCCTGATAAATATTCCAGCAACAGATTTTTAAGGAACTTGCCAAGCTCAACCTAAAATTCACTTAGAAAGGCAAGTAAAAGTTGTAAGACACTTTTTAAGAAGAGCAAAAAGAAAGTAATTGTCTTCCCAAATATTAAAACAAGTTTAAAAATTGTAGTCATTGAAATGCCTTAATTTTGAAGCTGCAATGGGGAAATAGATCAATAAAATGAAAAAGGAATTCAAGAATGGAATTTCAGTGCATGATATATATGGCATCTCAATTAGATGGGAAAATAACAGTTTAAAATTACCTGATGTTGGGCCATCTGATTTTCTATTTAGAAAAAATATAAATAGTATATCCTATGTTATATGCTGTCACAAAAAGAATGCAAATAATAAACACATAAACAATAAATATGTAAGAAGAACACCAAAGAAAATTATTTAGTGAGTTACAGCAGAAAATAATTTTTCATAAATTTCTAATAGAAAATAAATAATACACTTGTCTAAATGAACATTTGTAACTTCTGCAATATTCAAAATATCATGAATGAAATTCAAACATAAGCAAGCCAACAGACAAATATAACCTAAAGGGAAATATTACAATATGCAGGCAATAAATTAATAGCCAAAATTTATATTACAAAATCAACAAATAAAGAAAAAATATTCCACAAGTAAATAAAAGACTAGAAAAAAATGTATACGTGGGGTGATAGACACGTGAAAATATGTTCAACCTCCGTATCAATCAATTAAACAAACAGCAGGTGTAAATCTTCATCCATTTAATGTATTGAACATACATCTTGGGCACATTTTCACATCCCCTGCACCACCTCATTCTTTCTCTCAGGACAATAAATGGTTATTGATGATTCTCAAAGGAAAATTTTTATTTTCCAGCCACTGGGATACCAAACTAAGCAAATCTTGGTTTAGTCTTTCAGCTTTCAGACTCAGAGAAAATGCTGCACTGAGGGCCCTGAGATTTTGCTTCCAGAGTGCCTGCCAAAGAGCAGGCTAACGCAAACTGTAAGTTACTGAGAATCAGCTCCTGGTGGGGAGAACCTTAGCAAGTAGAGAAACAGGGGAAAAAAAAAAAACCAAAACTATGGATAAATTTGTTTGTTCTCCCCTCTGGGCACTATCACAAGGTGCAGTTCATGTTTGCAAACCTTCCAAGTTTATCAGCTGAAAGATATTTATTTATTTATTTAGAGGCTAGTTGTGAAGAGGGGTCAGGCTGATAATGATTGATGTTGTGTTGCCTTGCCTCTGTTCTCTTCTGTGTTTCCACCCAGCACCCATCTCCCTTTCCCAGGCACTTTTATTATTTATAAAATAAGTTAGTTATTCTAACTTCCTATGGTTCATCCATAACAAATAAAATGTCACCATTGTAATCTCTTATTCAGGCTTTGCTTTTGCAGGACCCAAACTAAGGCAGATAATATCAAGTTTCCCTGAGTGGGTAAGAAAATAATTCTCTGACACTGCTATAAATTTGCTCTTTCTACAAAGTTTTTTTCTTAGATCACTTTTTAGGAACATAAATCTGTAAGCCATTTTTGTCAAGATATATTAAAATTAAAATAATTTATCTATGATGCAATTCCTCTATTGAATACGTACCCTGAAAGACAAGTATATGTGTGCAAAGGTGGCCATATTTACACATGCTTATCGTTGATTGTTCATAACAGATAAAAATGGAAAAATCTAAAAACCCATTTGAAAGAAGCCAATTATTATTGCTATATATTCTTTATTCCATTTATATAAAGTTCGAAATATGTCAATAGTGTAGTGCCAGAAAGCAAATAAGTGGTTGTCAGGGCAAGAGATGAGAAGTGATCTTGACTGTCAAAAAGCACATAAAAATGTGGGGGTTAATGGAAATATTCTATATCATATTCGTGCTGGTGTTTCTATTATTATACACACAGCTCATCAAATCAAACATTGAAAATTGGAGTATTTGTTTGTAAATTATATTTTACTAAAGCTGATTTAAAATTGAAGGAGAGAATGGTGATGAAGAATATGTAGGATCTTGCTAATTCATGTTGTTGGTTTTAATCTCATTAAGAATAAACACTCCAACTCTTCTCTATGACATTTAGAATCAATACTAATATTGCTAAGTAGTTATCTTAGACTGTTCATGCTACTGTAACAAAATACCTCAGACTAGGTAATTTATAAGTAAGAGAAATTAATTTTCTCCCTGTTCTGGAAAATAGACAGTCCAATATTAAGGGGCTGGCAAAGTTGATGTCAACAGAACTGTCAACAGTTCTTATACTGTTCCTTCCTGCTGTGTCCTTATGTGGTGGAAAGCAAAAGGGCAAAATGGCCTAATTAAATCCCAAAAGTTCTTTCATAAGGTCACTGATCCATTCATGAGGGTAAAGCCTACCTAACTTAATCACTTCACAGAAGGCTGCAATGCTTAACACTATCACATTAAGTCTTAGATTTCAATCTAAGAATTTTGGAAAAATATATGCATTCAAACCACAGCAGTAGATTATTCTATTTATTGTGTTGTTCTATTTCTGCATCTCAAGGCAAGAAATGTGAAGCCAAATATTTTATTTTCACAAACTTGTCTACAGAGAATAATATCCACTTTTACAGACTGTTTTATATAGTTGGTAATTAAGAGGAGAATAAGAAATGCAAAGTATGAAGGGTAAGTAGCAAGAGGGCATCTTTATATTGCAAAGGTGCATCCTTAGAACTCCACTAAAGGTCTATAAAGTAATTCTTCAAAAAAATACAAATAAAAATTATACAACAACAAAAATCAAAACTGGTAACCAGACAGCTTCATGACTGAGAGCTCAGCTGCGGTTGTCCTCTGATGGTCAGGGGTGATGGTAAGACATGATTTTATAGAATTAGGTTCACCATGCTCAACCAATCTACCTGTATGCCACTTTCCCGTTTTCAAATATGTGTTTTATATAGACATACCCAACAGTCACCAGAATATCCACACTAATCCTTTGATTCTAAGATATGAGTTATTTAGTAGAAAATAAAATGGGAGAGTTCCCTGATTCCCCTGGCAGGAAGTGCGACAGGGTGTGGCTCGCCTGTTCAGTCGCCTGGCTGCTCAAACCTCTTGCAAGAGGAGGAGCACACGGACTGGCAGGTGAAGGAGCCCAGGTGGGCACGTGTTACAGTGTGCCCTTTTAGCTTTGCCGTTTGACGATGGCTTGAGTGTTAATCAGCTCAATTAACCCTCTGCCTTTCTGCAAGGGCAGAGGGCCAGTGTGACAGCTTTCTGGATCCTGAGCTTCTGTCCAGTGTCCAGGAAAAATCGAGTTACACATGGACTCCAAAGATGAATGCTAGGTTTTACTGAATGATGGAGGTGGCTTTCAGCAGAATAGGTGGGGAGCAGGAAGCAGGGAGATGGAGTAAGAAAGTGATTCTCCCCTGGAGCTGGAACTTCCAACAGCCGAACCCCTCACAGACTGCCCCCAGCTGAACTCCTCTGGGTGTCTAGACACCCCTCCTTTTCTCTGACGTGCTGCCCTGCTGCTTTCTGCCACTCTCCACCACTCTGCTGTTCTCTGCTGTTCTGTTCTTCTGCTCCTATGGACGTTCAGCCACTTGTGTGTGTGCCTGCTAAGGTCTCAGGATGGGAGGCATGGCAAGCCAAAAGGCAACATTTTGGGCACGAAAACAGAAATGCCAGTTCCCATTTAGAACTGCAGTCTCCAGGCATGAGGATGGGGCCTTTGCCAGGGAATCACCCTCTTCTACCCAGTATTTCCCTGTCTCCTTCCTATATCAAAAGGACAGACAAAACTCCTGAAATTTGTTAGCCAGGATTTCAGCAAAGAAGATGGAGAGGAGAGATGGGCCTATTTCATGGGATCCACTGTACCATGTAACTCCAGAAGCTGCCAGCTGACAGTGAAGAACTGGCCTCTTAAAGGTGCATGTTAGATGCCAGCAGCTCAGTGATACCCCATGATGAGTGGTCACAACTCTTTAGGATGTGGACAGCTCTTAAACCAATGCAGTTAACATAAATAAATGGGTCCAAGAATAAGGGGGTAGAAGTAATAATGAGGATACTTGAATTTTTACTTTTCAGCCCCTAACTTTTGTATAAAAAGTGGGTTCCTTGTCACTGTCTAGTCACATCTGCAATAATCTATCTGGTGTTTCTGAGAGAGAGAGTAGGGAAGTAAATGGCCATGAAAAGGACAATCACTCCTGTGTGTTAAAAATTATTCGAGAATTGAGCTACATAAGAGTCATTAAATATAATTTCAATGAAAGTTGTATTTTCTGAGTTTAACTAAGGTATTCAGATACTTGATTTAAATGTTTTGTTTTTTTTAAACAAAAAGATTAAGCTAATAAATAAAATGGCTGTAATTTTGTTTCTTGCCCATAATATTTTTGTCTTAAAACATTAATATTCAGTTTTGCTTCCTTATTTAATATCAGTAAATATCATGTTATCTCACTTGCAAAAATTACAATCATGATTGTCACACTGGTGCACTACATCAGTAATTAAGAGTTCTGTAAACAACACCATGACCTCCAAGTACTTCACATTATAATCAATTTTCAGGACAACTAAAACCCATGAACACCAAGATCCTTTTTATCTTTAAATTTTTAATAAGCATTACACAATTCATTTTCATCTTTCACATTTTCTTGATGCACTTACTATCAGTCCTTCTAACATAATGGCAAAAGGCTCCGTACATATTTATTCATGGAGACAATAGCACCTCTAGTAATGCCTATTTAAATAAGTCACTCACTGATTTGTATTTCTAAGTATCAGGAGTCCAGACAATGGGATTTTTTTAAGTAGAAATTTGGGAACTTTTTTTCTTCCTCACATACTGACAAGATAGTTTTTATTCTATTTGGTATCATTTGTATTTAGATTGGAACTTTTCAAAAGAAGCCTTTTTGCGTTTTACTGAGAAAGCTATTACAATAGATTGCCTTTCCTATGATGATAAAAATATATAATTTTCACATTCACTTAGCTTTAAAACAGCTGAATAGATTTTCCTTAATCTTAGAAGAAAATTATCTTGGAGTTGAATAGAAGCATAGAAACTTTAAACTGAAAAAGAAATTTTAAGAAGTTTATGACTCAGATAAAGTAAAGAATTGTAAAACTAAACATTCTATAATGTCATTTGCTATCTCTAAATACATCCAAACATAGATGAATTTAATATATCTTTTCATCCTCTCGTATAACATGTGCCAAACATTTACATTAAATCCTCAAGCCTACATAAGCATAAAACTCCACCCAGAAAAATGTGTTAAAGCAACATTGAATTAGCCAGCAAGGCTAGGAAATGGTTGATGTGACATGTAACTGAATGACGTGACATGGAACTGAAATGTATCAAAAAGTTATATCTAAATACTAGCCTATGATTATGTGTATGTATGGAGATACTGGATCAAATCAGATACCATAGTTCCAGGGTGTTATCGTCAACCTGCCTCATAAGTAACATGGTGGTCTTGTTATACTCACTAGGAAGTCAGATTCTGTCAGATAAGTTTGACAGTTTGCACTCTAGCTCTTTCCATGCTAAGATCACTTTTTGAAGTCAGTTCTTTTGCTTTTGTCCCATTCCCATGTTTATCTGTGTATGTACATTGTTTAATTTAGGGGAATATTTTTATTCATTCTAACTCAAGAACACTGTCCACACTATTCATTTCAGCTTAAATCAATGCCAAACTATATGTAAAAATATAGATTACAAAAAAGATTTAAATAGTTTGTTGTGAGGATGACATATGCTCTGAATCACTTCTCTGCATGAGGCTTTATGTAGTTACTGGGATGTAGCCCTCAACAAGGTATTTCCTAACAGAGTTTGAAACCTAGCTGGGCACTCAGATATTAAACAAATAACTAGCTTGGTCTATTTCATCCCTCACCTCTGCCTATTATTCATGTTTTAACTCTGAGTTTCCTTTCTACAAATTATGAGACATCTAATCTTCATTGATTATACGTTTAACTTCCTTAGGAGTTTAAATCCCAGATATCCCTGAGACTCTAAGTGCTAATAATGGATTTTTCTGAAAAGCAGAGAATGTGCTCCTCATTCTCCACAGCTGATGCCATCAGATTGTGTGGCCACAGGTGCCCCAGTCGTTGCCTCAGCCCCACAGAAGTTCCTCAGGGGGACGGACAGGAAAACATCAGAGCACTATCTAAAATCTTTCATAGTAAGTGTGGCCTAGCATTTTCTGCCAGTTTCCGCATAATCCTCTTTCTTAATAGTCCAAAAATCACAGCTAGAATAAGCGTTGTGCCTCATGTCAAAGAATAGAGAACAGTACATTTCTCAAATAACACCATCATTACAGAAGTATTTTTTTCAATCTCCTTTTGGGGAAATTATTTCTCTTTCTTGCATTTTTCAGGCAGAATGAAAATGGAGCCAATGAAAGGAAATTAAATTTTGGGACTCCCAAAGTCATGTAGCCAAAGGGAAAAGTCAAGCTGGGAACTTGGTCACGCAAACCTGCCTCTCCAGTTTGGCTCCTAAGTAAGATGGCTACAAGGTGAAAAGCTACATGCCTCCCCTATATTTTGCCTACAAGGACATTCCTGATGAGCTGCAAGATCTTTTAAGGTGTTTCTGTTAAAATTTCACCATGGCAATGCAAATTGATAGCTTATCTTTATAGGTGCAGTTACCCACAGCCCACCAGACACAAATGCCTATCTGATTATTCCCTTACCCCATTTTTGCCTGTGTTATCATATATGTAAAATGCAGATTCTCTGCATTTTTCCTCTGCCCCATTTGTCTAGGTCACCTTATGAAAAAAAAATTGCAGATTCACTGAGCCAGACAAAGGCATGAATGACTATTTTTTCCCTAACTCCCTGTTACATGCAAATTGTGTACTTCTCAATATCCCGCCCTTTCCCCTTTAAATTTTGAGCCCCGAAAATCATCTTCAGAGAAAGGCAAAGATCTGTCTTCTGGGTGTGTGTCTTTAATTTTGGCAAATAAATTTCCTAAAATGATTGAGACTTGCCTTATCATTTTTCTCCATTGACAAGCCTAATAATAATATTTGATAGATCTTTGAAAATCAATCTGTAGTTATTCATATTCAAATTTAAAACGACTCTAGCGTTTTTCTTAAAAACAATGAGTAAGGCCTTATAATTGTGAAAATAAGAGTCTATCACTGCGAGCTTCCCAAAATCAATGGAAGGCTGAAATTTACCACAGAACCCAGGGTCAGGAAATTATGAAATCACCAAATAATCAAATGCTAGCAGCCTTCCAAATACCAATACTTTGTGTATGTTAGTATGTGTGTGTAATTTCATGTATGTGTGTGTATATATTTATATATATATTTTTATAGTAAATATATATTTCATGTACATATCAAAATACACTTAGTTATCATTATAATATGTGGTAAAAGAAAAAATCTAGTATATAACATGTGAGTCTGAGGATCTAATTTAGTGTTTCTTGACAGAATAATATTTAAGCAATAAATCCAGGAAAGACAAAAACATTAATAAGAGTTAACTAGGCAAAAGGGAGAGTATTCTATTGCGGAAAGCTTAGCATGAAACGTTTGGACAAATATCAATCCGGTTTATTTCAGATATCATATATATGTGTGTTCATTTGGGACTCATCATAATCCCAAAAAAAAAATCTTGAATGCCATAATACCAAATGTTGAAATCCCAAAAGATTTTTGATTCCCAAAATAAAATTCTGTAAAAAATAATTAAAACTTTTTTTTTTTTTTTTTTTGAGATGGAGTCTCACTCTGTCACCCAGGCTGGAGTGCAGTGGTGCAATCTCGGCTCATTGCAAGCTCCGCCTCCCGGGTTCACACCATTTTCCTGCCTCAGCCTCCCGAGTAGCTGGGACTGCAGGCAACCACCACCATGCCCGGCTAAATTTTTTGTACTTTTAGTAGAGACGGGGTTTCACCATGTTAGCCAGGATGGTCTCGATCTCCTGACCTCGTGATCCACCCACCTCGGCCTCCCAAAGTGCTAGGATTACAGGCTTGAGCCACTGCGCCCAGCCTTAAAACTCTTTAGAAGATATTTATTAACATTTTTTAAAAGGAGATTTGAGAAACATAGGGAACATGACAGATCACTTCATAGACCACTTCACACAATAAAATAGGCAGTAATAACACACAAATTTTTGTAAGCATAAACATTCAGCTATACTAATGATGGTCTCATAGATCCAACAGATATGAGCAGATAACCTGTGTGTAAAGAAGTAGGTCAAAAGGGGAAATGAATAAATGCATATTACTACAGTTGATATTTTTGTGCATCCAGCTTTCTAACTGTTGTCCTTTGAAATATTGTGACAATCTCATTCTTTTTAGGAGATTAATAAAAAAATCATGATGGGTCATCATTTCATACGCAGTTTCAAAGAGCAGAAGTCTTGAGAAATTTTATTTCAAAAATACAGATGTGCAAAAAGGGCATCTTTTCATTTACTGAGGAAGTTTCAACATTTTTATGTACACTAGCAATGCTTATGCATAGTCAATATACACTAATACACTTTTGTATAGCCAAATTAGCAAAAAATGCATTAAATGAATTAGAACTCTCTAAAGTATCTGCACAATTTAGAGCTCCAGTATTGAAAATGATGCAAAAGATAAATACATAGTATAGCGAATTGTAAAAAATAATTCTGACAATTTAAAATACTAAAAGAAGAAAAGAAAAAAACTAAAACAGAAAATTTGACCTATGAAAAAGTGTATTGTAATGATAGATTATGGCAATTGCTTGAAGATTGTCCAGAAGAGCCAGCTGAATTTTGTAATCATTATATGTTGAAGTCTTGCATCATGATGAATAGTTGCCTTTTGTTTGTTTGTTTTGTTTTTTGTTTGCTTGTTTTCAGTTTAGTTTTCTTTTATTTTTTAGGACATTGCTTTCCTCAGAGAATGCCCTGACATTTATTTTCTAGGAGACACTGCCCTTTTTGAAATCCTTCAATGATTAGATATACAATAACGTGAGCATTCCATATTAAATATTTTCATCCTCTGAGCCATGCTTCTATGTTGTTTTTGGTATGCAGAAATCTATACACACTCTTATACAGACCACATGCACTCATATACATATCGCAAATTAGGTGGAAACAATACAGGTGATTGAACAGCAACATTGTTGCATAAGTATCGTCTTATCAGGCACATAACTATCAGCAATACAGTAATTTCAATGGCTTCTTCTGGCAAATGCAGCTTTAATTCATTAAAAGCTCCTGCAACGTCAACAGCTAGAAAGAATGCCACTTCAGGCAAATCATATGTTTTTAAATTGAAGGTTTTGTTATTGCCATATCATTCTGCCAATCCGCTGATCATGATTTTCCATCAAACACAGTGGACTGTATGGGAAAACAAACATTATTGGTAACACCTTGACATTCACTTTTAGAAGCCTTGATTACACCTAATTCCCAATCCGTCATTATGGTTTAAGGATTCAATTAAAATCCATTCTATTCTGTAAAATCGACCAAATCTTCAAATAACTTTGTATAAAGTAATTCACTTTTTTTCAGTCACTCATACATAAACGAGTGGATAAGTTCTAGAATTTTTTAATCCAATGGAGGCATGAATTGTATACAGTTGATTAAAAAAATAGTGGGGACAGTTTTGAAAGTGCCATCCATTAGTCAAAGTGAAGTATGTGCTAGTTTTTCTATGATAGAATTAGTGGTAAATGTAAGAAGTATATCTTCTTTGACAGTCAAATCCATGCTTAACCAAGAATAGTTCACCAGTCAATGTGTTTTGTAATACAAGGGGGACCACAATATAGCAAGTGCCTTTGGTTCAGAAGATCACTGAGCTTGTCGAATTCTTTTTATTCTCTAATGAAGGGTGTTTTTTTGAAGGCAAGCGTGGCACTATGTGTGAAGGGGAAGACATTATACAGGACTGAATAATTGTTTCTTGTATTGTTGCCGTTTTTAATTCTTCCATGATTTACAAAGATTCCCTACACTTGTATTTGCAGAGTGGTTGTGGTCTACACATCTTTTAAGTATATGCTATCCATTTGAAAGTCTAGTTATTGTTTGACTGTGGCAATTAAGTGATTTTTCTGCTTTCTCAGCACCAATAATAATTAGCTTTTAAACTTCTATCTTTTACCATTAAGTAGCCTCATACACTTATGACAGCTTTTTTTTTTTTTTTTGTGAGGGAACAATTTCACAGATCCTTTCACTGTGTTTTAAGAAACATAGTAAAAAATAATGATATTTGGCTTTCCCAGTGCAAAATTGTTATTAGGATTCTCTAGAGAGACAGAACCAATAGGATATATATATATGGATTTATTATGGTAATTGGCTCACACAATTATGGTGGCCAAGAAGTTCCAGGACAGGCAATCTGCAAGCTGCAGGCCCTGGGATGCTGGTAGTATGGCTCAGACTGAAAGCCTCAGGACCTGAAGGATGACTGATGTAAGACCTGGAGTCCAAAGGCTGGAAAGCCTGGGTTCTGATATCCAAGGCAGCAGGAGAAGTTTGTCCCATATCTCAGAGACCAATTCACCTGAATCTGTTATCTCTTTGTCCCCAGTTGATTAGATGGCAGATCTTCCCAACCTAATCCACTCAGACTCACATTATTTGCTTTTGGAAGCACCCTCACAGGCATACCCGAAATAATACTTTATCAAGTTGCTATTCTTTTATTCAGTCAGGTTGATACATAAAATTAAGTTCACAAGTTCACCCCTTGTCAATGTGGCATGAATACACATCTTAAACCACGCTTAATCTCCAAATAAATAAAGTAACAGGTGACACTTAACATGATGCAATTATTCTGTGATTGTGATTTTTCAGGATTTTAGCGTTGCGACTTTTTATTTTAGGGATTTAGATTTTAGAGATTTTGATCTTTAGGAATTTTGATCTTTCATGATTTCAGCATTGGGGATTATGGCATCTAGGATTGTGTTTTCTGGGATTATAATCCAAACTCTTCACATATGCATATCTGTGCGTATGTACATATATGGAGGTGTCTGTGACAGTGTGTGTGTGTCGCCATCCAATATTGGATGACTTTGAACTTCTCTACTATTTCCTTATTTCAGCAACTATTTTTCAAGACTCTACATTGCATCATACAATGTACTGCATAAGAGAATAAAATGGTGACAAATAAGATAGTCCTTATTATAATAAAATCTAATCTCAGGGGAGAGATACTAATTTATATGTAAAATAACTGACAAGTGCTCTGAAGGAATTATTCATAGTCTTACGTGCATCTGCAAGAGGACACTTGGCCCCATCTGAGGGCTTAGAAAAGCCTCACAAAGGGCCAGGCGGGGTGGCTCACACCTTTAATCCCAGCACTTTGGGAGGCCAAGGGGGGCAAATCACAAGGTCAGGAGATCGAGACCATCCTGGCTAACACGGTGAAACCCTATCTCTACTAAAAATACAAAAATTAGCCGGGCGTGGTGGCGGGCGCCTGTAGTCCCAGCTGCTGGGGAGGCTGAGGCAGGAGAATGGCGTGAACCCAGAGGCAGAGCTTGCCGTGAGCCCACATCACACCACTGCACTCCAGCCTGGGCAACAGTTAGACTCCATCTCAAAAAAAAAAAAAAAAAAAGCCTCTCAAAGAAAAGTGGCATTTGTGTTAAAATCTGAAGAATAAGTAGCAGTTAACTATGCAAAAATATGGAAAGTTTTTAACACAGAGATATATCAAGTGAAAGGACCCAGGGGTATAAAGGACATGGCACTTTTGAAAACCAGTTTGATTAAAATGCAAGTACAAGAAAGAAATGGATCTGGAGCATAGCTATTGGGGCAGGAAGGGACCAAATTATTCATTACAGCAGGGCCTTACATATGAGCTCCACAAAACCTGTCTTCCTCTCTCATCATACTCCCACCCTCATTCAGTCCAAACCAGGGGCAAACATTCTTCTGAGTTTAATGTGTCCTATTTTGCTTGTAGGTCTTTGCATAACATATGTATCTATTTTGAATATGTGTAAATGCTATCATGATACACATTTCTTTCTGTTTTTGTCTTTTGTTTTTCACTCAACACTGCTTTAAAAACTCAATATTGTTATGTGTGTATTTCATACACTACTCCTAGCAACTGCATTATACTCAGCATTTCATGACATGCATTTCAAATATTTTATACTGCTGCTTCCTTAAAGACAAATACTTCAAATTCTTCTTCATTTCCATAATTATGTTTCATTAAATATTCTCATATATGTACTTTCATGGCTATATGTGTGATATGTCTTTAACAAACATATGGATAAAATACATTTCTGGATAGTAGTGTGATGAGTTGCAAAATGGCCACAAATTCTTCCTCTTAACTTTTTCCATACTTGGCAAATAAATGATCTCATTTTCTAACTCTTGTATCTGAACTAGCCTTGGCTTGCTTTGGCCAAAGAGACAATAGTAAATGTGTTGCAGGCTGGGACTTTTCAAATGCTTGCACATTAGAGCTTGCTCCACTAATATTTTGGACAGCACCCCATGAGCAAGCCTGGACTAGCTTTCTGGATTATGAGATACATGGTCTAGCCACCAAAATCAGCCCAACTGGGAGGAAGTAAACTCACTGAGGCAGAGCAGACTAATGCACCTGCAAGGTACTACAAATAACCGAGCAAGTCCAGCTGAGATTACCAAAGGACATGTCCAACTGAATTCAATTCTGTTATGAAATGCATAAGGACTGATGTTTAGAGTAACTGTTTGAAGTCTTAAAATTTTTTAGTTTTAACGCAATGACAGATAAATGGTATAGAAATGGGTACGTGAACCTGAAGTGCTGCTGTAAGAAAAGCCTAAAATGTGGGCAGAAGAAGAAAATATGGTAAGGAAAGTGCTAAAACAGGCTTGAAATGTAGCAATTCATGACATACAGTAGCAGAGCAATTAAATCTAACATTTTCGGTAAGTTGGAAATTAGAAAATGTGCCTAATGGACCTGTGGAATTCGGCAAGATGATGCCAATGTAGAATGCTGAAATATCTGCTAGATTTATTCTGCTTCCTATGTTCAGATACAAGGTAAGAAAGATGAGTTAAAATTAGGGTTTCTAGAACTCAGCACTATTGAAATTTGGGGTTAGGTAAGTCTATATTGGGGGAGGGGGTTGAATAGTCTGTTTGACAGAATTCCTGGTCTTAAGCACTAAATGCCAGTTGCACCATTACCCCAAGGCATGGCATCAAACCTAACTCCAGACATTTCCAAATGCCCTCTAAAGGGAAAATCATAATGCTGAGCTAAGTAAAGAACTTTTTGTTCTGTAAGCAGATTTTGGAGAGAATACTGAAGATTCTGCAATGGCTGCGCTGAAAAGTAAGTGTTTCTCATCTCCAATTTACCAGTCAGTAAAAGATGCTAAAAATGAAACAAGGCCTAGGAACAAAAATCATGGTAAGCCTGTGTCTATAAGACCTTATGATAAAACCTTCGAAACATTTGAAGTGGTGGTGCCTTATATACCATCTAAGTTAAGTAAGAGAATTTCTAAAAAGAGTCTTATTCTAAAGAAGCACAGACATAGAGAAGTGTATCTTGAAAAGTATTGGGATTGGGGGTGTGGTGTATTTCAATGGAATAGTCTATACTGTGATATATACAACTTTTTTCTTTCATAAGTATTTTAGAAATAGGTTTTTGATTTCCACATGAAATATTTTATTATTTTGTTATCTAATAAATTTGTTTAGAGAGAACAAGCATATATCTAATATTAAGTCACTTCATCCAAGAGTACTTACACATTTATCATAGTTTCTATATTATTTTCTTCATCTGTAAATTTTTATCCTTTGGGAACTTATGAAGTATTAGTTAAATTAATTATTAGAGATTTTATTATTTGGATGCCATTGTGAATGGTTTGCTATTCTTAATATGTTTTATTGTAAACTAGTTGCTGCACGATACTCATCACACCATCAATTACATTTACTTATTTTTAGAGAAATGCTATTGAAATTTATAACTTCATCTGGTTCCAGTCAACCTTGCTAAGTTATTTGATTAACAACTTAACGATTCTCTTGGCTTTTGAAAGTAGAGGATAATGTCATCTTTCAAAATTGAGAATTTTATGTCCTTTATTCAGATTTTATAAAGCCCTCACAGGTTTGTTTTTATAGTTGTTATTTTGTTTGTTTGTTTGGGTTTTGACATATTGCATTGTCTAAGACCTTCACTCTTGTGTTAAGCAGTAGCAATTATGGTGCTATGCAAGTCTGTTTCCAAAACTTTAGGACATCATTTTATTTTTTATCTATTAAGGATGCCTTTGCTAAAGGCTTTTGGTATTTAACCTTTTAACACATCAAATAAATTTCTTTATTCCTAGTTTTCTAACATGTATTATCTAAATAAGTTACAATCTGTTAGATGCTTTTGGTTCTTTATTAATTCATCATAACAGATTTTTAGTTGTTCTATTAGTGTGGTTATTTCTTTGTATATATTTTCTAACAATGAACCACTTTTACATTCCTCATTGTATTGGCCTACTTGGGCCACCATAAAAAAATACCACAGACTGGGTGGCTTAGACAACATTCATTCATTTTCTCATGGTTCTGGAGGCTAGAAATCTATTTCATGTTAGGGCTCTTTTCCTAGTTGCAAGAAGCCTTGTTTTTGCTATGTTTCCACATGGTGGGAGAGAGAAACAGCTCTTTGGAAATCCTCCTCCTTTTATAAAGACACCAAATCCATAGGATTAGGGCCCCACCCTTATGATCTGATTTAAGCTTAATTACTTCCCTAAAGGTCCTATCTCAAAATACCTTAACATTAGTGGCTAGGGCTACAACATATGAATTTTGAGAAACACATTTCAGTATATAACACTAGCTAAAAGTAATTTGATTGTGTTGTATATTCATTGTGGCACTGTTCACAATAGCAAAGACTTGGAACCAACCCAAATGCCTATAATTGATAAACTAGATAAAGAAAATGTGGCACATATACACCATGGAATACTATGCAGCCATAAAAAGGATGAGTTCATGTCCTTTGCAGGGACATGGATGAAGCCGGAAACCATCATTCTCAGCAAAGTAACACAGGAACAGAAATCCAAACACCACATGTTCTCACTCATAAGCGGGAGCTGAACAATGAGAACACAGGGACACAGGGAGGGGAACATCACACACCAGGGCATGTAGGGGGGTGGGGGGCTAGGGGAGGGATAGCATTAGGAGAAACAGCTAATGTAGATGACAGATTGATGGGTGCAGCAAGCCACCATGGCACGTGTATACCTATGTTAAAAACCTGCATTGTAATTGAATTGAAGTAGTAGTAATAAAAAGAAGTCAAAGAAAAATTGAAAAGTGAGAAAAAGTGAAGATTAATAGGTCAATTCAGTGAAATCTGGTATGAAAATTATGATGGGTTGATTGGCAATGTGGAAAAATGTGGTGTTATGAAACCATGATTAGATAAAGTAATTCCATATTTTTCTGAGGCAGGCACAATTTTCAGCAAAGATATAACCTAGTTTTTAAATTCTCAACTATTGAGTTTGATGAGACAACACAGAAAGTTTCAGCTCTGGTAGAGAAAGGAATGCCTTATTCTGAATTTCAGGGGAATATTTAAATATCAATACAGATTCACAATTTTTTTCTTAAAAATTTAACTGAAATCATTAATTAGAAAGAAGGCTTCCAAATGTTCCCAATAGATGTTTAAAATGATAAATACAGTAATATTTTGGGGAGAGGGATTATTGTGTAGTGCATAAGATAGCGACATCTTACTGGATTCACATTGTGTGATATGATCTCTTTATCTGCCACATTGAAGTTGTGGCTTTTGGAAATTACTAAAAAGTTCTGTCTTAGTTATATCAACTTTAATATGGAACAATATTAGTGCACACCTAATGTGTTTACTATGATGATTAAGTTACATAATTTGTATAAAGATTATAGAATACAGCCTAAAGCAAAATAAGGTGTTAATATTTATTATATTTATTATCATTTTGAAAACAAATTCTTGCAAGTTGCTACAAGGCAAGGAATAAAAATCAAGTCAATGATTGTCTAAATAGAGCAAAGATTGATTGACTATGTTGTTTATATTACTGAGGGCAGATAACAAAAAGTAAAGACAAGTTGAAAGCATTACTTATTGTGTTGTTCTGAGAACTCTAGAGCATTACAGAATTGAATCAAATAAAAACATCGTCACTAGTTCCAATATAATGAATGTAAGGATATAAAGATTTTTTTCATTATTTTGTTTCAGATATTGCAACATATTTTATTACAATAGTCATCATTTTTAAACAAAGTTGATTTAGGCCTATATCTCAGATCATCCTGAATTCACAAGCAATATCCTAAATTAGAGATTGTTTTTATATGCCCTAAAAGCATCAACATGTGAATTAACCTCATTTTGTTCCCAAGGTCTTATTTCCTTCAAAGAGCTTTTCAAAGGCTGTCTGGATTAATTGACAAGAAAAACAGTGAAAAGATCAAAGTACTGTCAAAGACATTCAATGAATGATTTAAATAACTAGTAACAAAGCTTGAAAGGTGGTCATTGAAATAGCATTAACATAATTTTGTAGAATATAATTTGTTGTCTTGAGAGAATTTTAAATACTTTGTCTGGAACCCTATAACAGACATCATCAAAACTGATCAATTATGTATTTAATATATCAAGTGAAACATGAATTTTCTGCTTTAAAGATTGTTAAGTGGTTGATATTTCATTCACAGGAGCTTACTATTGAGGATCATATTGACATTAAAATATAAAGTTTAAAAGAAGAAAAAAACATAGTGGTAACAAGGAATACAGTTCTCCTAGAAGTTGTTTCCATAGAATAATCTTCTCACAGGATTTTGCCATTGTAAAATGTTTGAATCATAAAAAAGTAATATTTAAATTTTAATGAATTAAGAAGTTCTTTGGATCCACAAGAACGCTTACTCTTATCACATAAAAATTTATTAGGGAGAGTACATACTATCTCTACCCCAAATTCAAATGAGTTCACATTTAAGTGGCCTCAGTAAAGCCAGCAGCAGAAATATGCAAATTCTGTCAAGGGAACATATTGACAGAATTTTTATAGAGTATTTTACTTTTCATAGTTAATAAATATTTGAAAAACATTCATTATTATTTCATGTTATTTTCAAATTTACTTTATCTAGTTTGATTACTATGCTATAATAAAAGATGTAGAACAAAATCTTCATTCATAATATTGCAGCTTTAGAAAAGGTTTCTACCAAAGACAGCTTAATTTGATATGGTAGCAGATATATAAATCAGATTGTATGTTAGATTGTGTGTGTGTGCACGTGCACACATACCTAGATTCTGTGTGTGTGTGTGTGTGTATATATATATATATATATACACATATATATGTATCTATCAGGTTGGTGCAAAAATAATCCCTGTTTTTCCCATTACTTTTAATGGTGAAAACTGCAATTACTTTTGCACCAAACAAATATGTCCAACGTAGGGCAAATTTTGTCTTCTCAACTCTTCCCTTGCTTCAACTAATCTGAGTCTCTACATTGGATAAGACAATGTGCTATATGAGAAGAAAAATATAACAACAAATAAGATAATTTTTATTCTAAGGAAACTTACAGTTTAGGGGGAAAGAGGCATATTACTTTAAATGTGAAATAACAATTAGAAGTGCTGTGAAGAAAATATGGAAGTTTTCATGAGAGTCTGTAAGAGGGTACATGGCTTGGTCTGAAGGTTTAGTGAAGGCTTCAATGAGAAAATGAGATTTTAGTAGGGATCTGAGGATGAGAAGGAGTTAACAGGCAAGAAGGTGGAATACAGAGGTGGAAAAACATAAGGGTGTAAGAACAGTCATTTCTGTGGTACTGAAAAAAGGATGGGTGACTAAAATATAAGTTCATGGCCAAGATGGATGTGAGGCCAAATAGGTACAAAGAGACCACAGTATGAGTTGAATTGCATTTGACTGGTAGAATAGTACATAGAAAACTGGCATCTTGAAAATGTTTAGTCTACTCATCCATAAATCTAGGATACCCACCCGTTAATTGAGGCCTTTATCTTGAAGTTTCATCAGATACAGCTCTAATGATTTTACATATTTTGCTTTTATTATCAAAGGTAGTTTTTTTCAGTGAATCACCTGAGGTCAGGAGTTTGAGACCAGCCTGGCCAACATGGCAAAATCCCATCTCTACTAAAAGTACAAAAATAAGCCGGGTATGGCGGCGGGTCCCTGTAATCCCAGCTACTTAGGATGCTGAGGCAGGAGAATCACTGGAATCCAGGAGGCAGAGGTTGCAGTGAGCTGAGATCATGCTACTACACTCCAGCCTGGGTGACAAGAGCAAGACTCCATCTAAAAAAAAAAAAAAGAAAGAAAACTGGAGTCCTAAATGTATCTAGCAGCCTTGAGCCTTGCTAAATTTATTCATGACTCCCATTAGAATTTGTAGCAGAGTATTTGTCTATTTAGATGAACATGACATTCATAAGGACTTGCTCTCCAGTCTGTATGCCTTTTATTTTCTTTGCCTTAAGGTATTATTAATAAATTAATAATTTATTAATAACAAATTGATTAATAAGGTCATGGTATATGTTAAGAAAACATGCACCAGCAGTGTAGACTAAAATTGTAGTTAATTATTTAATAAATGTGGTGAGAGTTAGCATCTTAACTTTGTTTCTGATATCAGACAAAAAGTATTTAGTTTTTCACCATTACTGGTGCCTCTATGTTTTATATAGGTCACTTTTAATGTATTGAGAAGATACATTTTTATTTCTAGTTTTTTGCAGGTTTTTATCCTGAATTTATGTTAAATTTGCAATTATAAAAATTCTCTTTAGCTTAAGGACTGGCAAACAGTTCGTGGGACAAATCGGGCCTGCAGCCTATTTTCGGTATGACCTCCAAGCTAAGGCGAGATTTTCATTTTTAAAGGTGTGAGCACATGACAGAGAGAGAGAGAGACAGAGAGAGAGAGAGAGACAGAAACAGACAGAGCAAGACAGAGACAGAGACAGAGGAATATTGAGAAAGTAAGGAAGTGGAGAAGGAGAAAAGAATATGCAGCAAGGTATATGTGGTCCCATAACCAAAATATCTTCTATTAATATCTTGCCTTTACAGAAATAGTTTGTCGACCCTAATTTAATACGTCTTCTTAATTTTGTTAATATATCAAATTGCAGTGATTAATTTTGAATTTTGAACCAATCTTGTTGGGGATAACACCTAATTAGCCATTAAGTAGTATCTTTTTTTATGTTTCTGAGTTCAATATGATAATATTTTGGAAAAAAATTTTTTTCTAATATTTATGAGAGATATTTGTTTGTAGTTTTCTTTTTTTTCCTATGTCTTTGTCTCTGATTATGGTAATGGATAATATTGCCCTTATAAAGAACCCGAATGGGTTTCATCCTTCTCTTTTTTCTTGAATATTTTGTGTGCTATGGCTGTTCTTTCTTTCCTAAATGTCTGGTATTATTTGACAGGGAAGGAAACTGATCCTGGAGTTTTCTGTGTTGCAATGTTTTCATGTTTAATTCATTTTCTTTAATAGATATAAAGCTATTCAAGACATACATTTTTATCTTCAATGAGCTTTAATACTTGTATCTTTCATGGAATTTGAACTTTTCATCTGTTTTATCAAATTTATTGGCAAAAATTGTCTACAATATTTCCTTATTATAACTTTAATACCTGTAGGATATGGAGTAACTTTTTTCTTCATTCTTGATTTGTCAATTTGTAACTTTCTCTTACTCAGTTTCTTTAGAGATTTATCAGCTTTATTAATCCTTTTAAAATTTCAACTTTTATTTTTATTGATTTTGCTTTAATTTTTTCAATTATATTGATTTTTGCTTTTTCAGTCCACATCTCTTTATTGCTGTTTGCTTTAAATTTAATTTCCTCCTCTCTTTTTTTTTCTTCTAATCACTGATATCTCTGTATCTCACAAATTTTGGCTGTGATTTAATTTTTATTTATTTCAAAATAACTTAAAATTTGGGGGGAATTTTTCTTTGATTCATATTTTATTTAGGTGTGTTGTTTAATTTTAAGTGTTTGGAGGTATTCAGCTATTGCACACTTTTTGATTTCTAGTTTAATTCTGCTATAACAGGAGAACATGCTTTGTATAATTTAGTTCTTTTAAGCTTATTCAGGTATATTTTATTTGTCTGAATGTGGTCTATCTTGTTAATATTTCATATTACCTGGAAAAACTTTATATTTTGCTGGTAGGTGAAGTGTCTCATGAAAATCAAGTAAGTTAATAGGATTGGTTTGTTTTGCATGTCTTCTAGATTCTAACTGATTTTCTTATTTTTTTAAATCAATAAATGAGAGAGTAGCTTTTATCTTCCAATATAACTAGGTTTTTATCTATAGGGCTATCCTTTATTTATGAATGTGAAAAACCATTCATTTGAAATGTTTTCATATTATTCACACTTGATGTGTTATTAGTATAGTTGGTATTAAATCTATGTACTTATATAAGTTGTATGCAACACCTTCTTAATATGATTGGATCTAATAGTACCATATCATGAACATTTGTTTGTTTGTCCCATCTTTGTTTGCTCCTTTCTCCTCCCTTTTTGCATTCTTGTAGATTAGAGACCAATTTTTTTATTTCATTTTTTCTCTGTTTTGACTTTCTAGTTATAAATCATCTTTTATTTAACATTTGCCCTACAGGTTATACATCTTTGAGTTGAGTTTACTTACAAAAAAAATTATACCAAATAGGATATTAATCTTTCAACAATATGATTAATGTTTCTTACCACCTACTCATTATGCTATTGTTGTCATTTTATTTCTACTTATGATAAATCCTCACAATACAATGTTACTGTATTTGCTTGAGATAGCCAATTATCTTTTTAAAAGCACTTTTACTAAGATATAATTAACATACAATCAACTGCACATACTGTGTACAAATTTATAGATATTGAGATGTGTGTATACTTCTATGAAATTATCATAATAATCAAGATAATGGTTGTGTCCCTATGTAGTTACTGCTCCCACCCTTTTCTTTCTGCTTCTTTTACCAAGGTAATCACTGATGAGTTTTCTGTCAGTAAAGATTAGCTTGCATTTTCTAGAGTTTCATGTAAATAAATTCAAAGAGTAATGTTTTTTTCCAGCTTATGTCCTTCAACATAATTATTTGGAGATGCATCTATGTTGTAATGTTTACTGGTGACACATTATTTATTGTTGAAGAACAGTATTTAGCAGTTTATTGATTCACCTTTTGAAAGACATCTGCATCGTTTTCAAGTTTGGCAATTATAAATAAAGCTTCTATAATATTCATGTTCATGTCATCTCTGTCATTTGACACTATTTTTGAATTATTTAAATGACATTAGAAAAGACAATTAAATTACAAGTATAATAATTAAAATGAAAGAATTGGTTCTATTTCTACCTGTAGATGATATGACAGGAAAACTAAGATGTGCAACTAAAATAACCCCCCCCCCAAAAAATAACACTACTAAGATATTGAAAAATACAGCCTTAATGTGACTGCCTTTCATAGAATTAGACAAAAATATTTAAAAATATCATCATATCCCTTTAACATAGAAATGTCTTTTTAAAATATCTAGTTTTAACCTTTAGAAATAATGCACAAAAACCTTGGTGAGGAAAATTTCAAAACATTTCTGAAACGGAAAAATTGACAAGTAAAAAGAGTAACACACTATGTTTTTGGATGGAAATATTAAACAGAAGATATTAATAATGCCAATGATAATAAATATAATAATATCAAAATTAAAACAGTACAATGTTTTTCCAGAACTCAGAAAGTAAATTCTAACATTTATATAGAGGCAGTTGTATACCTAAAACTGTGGTTGGTGCAATGAGGAAGTCTATATTAATCATATATTAAGTACTCACATAACTTCGATAACTAAAAAAGTGTGATTTTGGCATATGTATAGACAGCAAAAAGAAACAGATTGGAAGGTACAAAAATAGACATCATTTCTATATAACATATGAAACATATCAAATTAATTACATATAAAGATTAACCTTTTCAAAATTAAACAAAATAGTCTCAAAGCAGGTGAAACTAAAGAATATGTGGTTTATTAATATACTCAGGGAAGGTGAATCTATAAAGAAAAATAGGAAAATTACACATTGAAATTCAGGATATTGAACTAAGAAGAGCTAGATGACAGTCATATACAAAGAAGCTTCTAAGTTATAGAAAAATAATTTTGGTTCTTAAATATTTAGATCTTATAGCCATGATCATTCAGCAACTGCCCATACCACTTCTTAGTAATTACTTTGATTCTTTTAACTGTCTGGTTTAGTAAATGCCTCAAGTTTAAAAAGAATAATAATAATATTTTCTTTTTTTGAGACAGAATCTCGCTCTGTCGCCCAGGCTGGAGTGCAATGGTGCAATCTCAACTAAGAGATGGAGTTTCACCACATAAACCAGGCTGATCTTGAACTTCTGACCTCTAGTGACCCACCCGCCTCAGCCTTCCAAAGTGTCGAAATTACAGGAGTGAGCTACTGCGCCCAGCTAAAAAACATAATAGTCTTCTATGAGTAAAAGCTACTTTTCTGATAAAAATAAAACCATTTCAAATAAAATTAAATAGTTTATTTAATTGAAGAGTAACAATATGAATATTGTTCATCTTTTAAAAACACTATGTGTTTTCTTATGTTTTCATCCTAATGCCAATGATTTGTTATAGAATTAACATAGTTGTAGAATCTTTGATACCAGAGCATATCTCACTGCCCTTGGGCAAGACGCCCACAAATTCAGTCCCCAGCTGAGGTGGGTTATAGTCCCTGGCAAGTGTCCTTGGAAGTAACAGCTGGTCTTGGATTTTAATTAGTGTGGGTTTATTTAGAATCCCCAAGCTACTTTTTCCAAATACAAACTAAAAAGTGAACTGAACATATATCTAGAAGTACAGTGCAAATCTATCTGAAAAATTTCTCATTCTCAACTAAAACAAACAAAAAAATTCTTAAACGATGTCAATGGGAAAAGCTTTGATTGAATCAACTAGCAGCTTAAACATTTCTATTCCACTTTGTAGTTTGAAAGAAATCGTAATGGTGTTCTAAATTGTTACAGAAGGTGGGCAATGATAACTTACTCTAGGGAGAATTTTTTTTATTTAAAGAAAGTACTAATGGCTATTATTACTCAATAAGATTACAACCTGCTAACTAGATATAAGTATTTCTTGTGAAACTTAAAGCTTATTACACAGAGACAAAAATCTAAAAGTTTTACAATGTGATTGCTGCAAGATTTCTTTTCTTATTAATTTAACTCATTGAAAATAATGAGTCTTCATCATTTAGCACTGAAAGTTAAGGGTTCTTTTAAACTCAAGATGAACATGAAAACTATTATTTTACTTTGTCATTATTGTTATTTAAAAATTATAGCAGATCTTGCTGGCAGCATTCTTTTGTAAGTGCAGTTTGTCACGACTTTATGACTCAATGGTTTTAACTCATATAAAAACAAACCAGCACACAAAGTTGCAAGCCTGTTTTTAATTTGTTTTCTGAAAAAAATTAAATGAGTTGTTATTTTTATCACAAAAGACACAGAATATAAATGAACATATAAATCAATATACATTTTTATATATCCATATTTTGTTGTTACAGAAAATGAGGTCATGTTAATTTAAAAATATATTTATGAATATTTTTCTCACTTGAATTCAATTGTCACTTGCAATCTAAATTTGACATCAGCATGATTACCATTATTAATAGTAATGGTAATTAGCTTCAATAATAGTAATTATTAATAATTCTAAAAATACTATTTTACACACTAATATGCCCCTAAAATTATGTTGAAAATGACATTAAGTAGACACTGAAAAAATTACTGTTTATCAGAAATACCTGAAATCTTTACAAAAAGCCATAGTGAAAAGATAAAGGTAGTTTGTAGTTTTGTAAATTAAAACATTGGTTAAATATAATGAGTTGCATATAAATTATTTCATAAAATCATATTTTCTTCTGCGTGAATAAAGCCTCATTTATTGATATAATATTTTCTTTTTTCTGTGGCTTAAAATGTGGCAGAATAATTAAGAAAAATGTAGACACTCATTAATATGACATAGAATGTGGTATAATGCATCTGGCTGAGATGCATTAGACAGGATAATAATTACTTATGATACTAGAGGTATTTATCCAGTCTCACAAAATAGTGTTGCTAGTATGGCATTAACAGTGTGGTTTACATAGTGTAGATACATTTGAAAGTTCTATGTAAATGAAAACCCCTATATATAAATAAGGAGAAATAATTATTTAAATTCAAAGGCAAAGTTTTTTGAAAAGACTGATAAAATTGATAATCCTTTAGAAAGTCTCACAAAAAAGAAAATTCGAGAGTAAAGACACAAATTGCTAATGTAAGAAATACAATAGTTCATGTAACTACAGACACTGCAGAAATCAAAAGGATAGTAAGGGAATAATAGAAGTATCTTTACATATCTCAACTGAACATTTTGGACTCTATGAACCAATTCTTTTAAAAGTACATACTAAAACAATTATTTCAGTATAAAATACATAATTTAATAGTCTTGTAACTATTAAGACATGAATTCATAATTTTTAAAACATCCCAACAAGAGATCTTCCGGCCCTGATATTCACTGAAGAATACTAAGAAACACTTAAAAAGGAATTAAAACAAATTCTATACCATTTTTTTACAGAAAAGAAGTAAATACTTCCCAAATAATTCTTTAAAGTCAGTATTATCCTGACTTTAAAACTAGATAAAACACACACAGGGACATACACACACACCCAAAAACTACACACCAATATCTCTCACAAATACATACGCAAAAATTCTATACCAAATATTAGCAAATAATACGTAGCAGTACACAAAAATATCTATATACACTATGACTAAATGAGGTTTATTTTGGGGATGCAAGGCTGATTGTACATTTGAAAAGTAGTTACGAAATTAGCAAGCTAATTTTAAAAATATCACATGATCATATCAATAGATACAGAACGAACCTCTGACAAAACTCAACATCCATTCTTGACTATAAAATATCAGAACAATAATAAATATGTGGGAACTTCCTTGGATTGGTAAAGAATATCTACATAAAAATTGAAGCTGACATCATATTTAATGGTGAAAGACTGAATAACTTTCCTCTAATATCGAAAACAAAGCAAGGATGCTCACTTTCACCACTAATTCTATTTGACACAAGTGGTTCTAGACAGGGAAAAAAGGCAAGAAAAAAATTTAAAGCATACAGTTTCAAAAAGAAGAAATAAGACTGCTGTTTTGTGCAGATGTCATGAATGTCTGTGTTAGTCTATTTTCACACTGCTGATAAAGACACACCCAAGACTGGGAAGAAAAAGAGGTTTAATGGACTTACAGTTCCACATGGCTGAAGAGGCCTCACAATTATGGTGGAAGGCAAGGAAGAACAAGTCATGTCTTACATGGATGGCAGCAGGCAAAGAAAGAGCTTGTGCAGGGAAATTGTTCCTTATAGAGGCATCAGATCTTGGGAGACTTACTTACCATCATGAGAACAGCATGGGAAAGACCTGCCCTCATGATTCAATTACCTCCCATCAGGTCCCTCCCACAACATGTGGGAATTCAAGATTAGATTTGAGTGAGAACACAACCAAACCATATCAATATCCACGTAGAAAGTCCCAAGGTATTCACAAAAATTTCATAAAGCTAATTAGTGCATTCAGCAAGGTCACAAGGTACAAGATCAACATGCAAAAATTGTTGCGTTTCTATATTCTAGCAATGAACATGTAGACAACAAAATCAACATTACAACATTATTTAGTTATTTAAAAATGAAATACATATAATTTTTTAAGTGTCTGGGATTTTTTTACTGAAAACTATGAAACACTGATGAAAGAAATCAAACCATATCTAAATTAATTAGAGACATACCTTGATCGTGAATCAAAAGACTCAACATGATAAAGATGACAATTTTTCTTACAGTTAGATTAAGAAAATTTCTTATCAAAATTTCAACAAGGTTTTTTAGATATAAGAAAGATTCTTCTCAAAGAATATATGAAAAGGTAAAGAAACTAATTGCTAAAATAATTTTCAAAGATATAATCACTATAAAATTACTAGACTCATTATATAGCTACAGTAATCAAAGATTGCATGACATGGGTAGAGGAGAAGACGTAGATTAATATAATAGAATAGAAAGTTCAGTAATGCCCTTGGAGGAGTCTAGCCACATGTTTGACAAATGTGAAAAAGCAGTTCACTGGAGGGGCAATAGCTTTGTTTAACAAATAATGTTGAAAGTAGACATCTATGAGCAAAAAAAATTAAAACATAAAAAATAAGCTTGCCTCATGATAACTTATTTAAAAATTTACTCAAAGCAGGTCATAGAATTAAATATAAAATCTAAAATAATGAAGATTTAAAATATAAAAGTGTAGAAAATCTTTAGAATCTAGATCTTGGCGAAGGTATGGCACTAGATGAAATAGGACACCAAAAGCATTATCAATAAAATAAAATAACTGATAACAGGACTTCATCAAGATGAATTTCTTCTCTGCAAAAGATCATGCTAAGAGGAAGAAAAAACAAGGTATGACCCGGAACAAAATATTTGCAAACCATAAATCTGACAATAGAAATTATATCTAGAATATATAAGAAACTCTCAAAACTCAAAAATTGAATCCAAGTAGAAAATGGGCAAAATACATAAACAGATATTTTTCTGAAAGTACTGTACATATAATGGCTTGTAGGTACATGATAAGCTTTTCAATATGATTAGCCTTCAAGGAAATCCAAATTAAGACTATGATGAGATATCACTACAAATCAATTAAAACAGCTTTAAAAAAAAGTAAAATATTTAATGGTGTTTCTAATGCAGAGAAACTACATCTCATTTATTACTGGTGAGATGCAAGTTAAATGTCACAGTCACTCTTGAAAACATTTTGGCAGTTTCTTAAGAAGCTAAACACACCCATTCACACAATCCAGCAATTTCCCTCCTAGGCTTTCATTCTAGAGAAATGAAAACCTATGTCCACACAAATAGATGTATGTAATTGTTGATAGCCACTTTATTTTCAACAGTCAGAAAGTGGAAACCATCAAAATTTCCCTCCATAGGTGAAAATGATTAAAGATTACCCTGGTGCATCCATATCATGGACTACTACTCATAATAAAATGTAATAGACTATTGATACATGCAAAAACTTCATTGGATCTTAGAAGTATTAGACTGAGTGAAAAAAAGCCAGTCTCAAAAGGTATCATTATATATTATTTCACTTACACCACATTCTTCAAATGACAAAATTATAGAAATTGAAAAAACATAAGGGTTTGCCAGTATTAGAAGTGATCTGCTGGGGAGAAGTGTAAGTTCAATTATAAAAGAATACCACGAGGGACATTTGTGGGGTATGGGACAATTCTGTATGTAGATTGTGATGCCGGTTACACAAGTCTACACATATGATAAAATGGCATAGAATGTACATTTTGCCAGTGTCAAATTTTTAGTTTTGGTATCACAACTGTGTGAGATGTAACAACTGGGGGAAACCAGAGAAGCAGTACAAGAGTCTTCTTTGTACTAGCTTCACAACTTTCTTTGAATATATGATTATTTCCAAATTAATAGGTAAAAGTAGACAGACAAAAAATTAAAAACAAAATAAATAAACTTGCAGAATTCTCCAAAGCTGGAAATATAGGTGCAATATTCTTTTGGAGGTTTTCAGCATGTAAAAATTAAATTAGAGTTATTGTATCTGAGAACATTATTTTCCTAGCATTTACTTTGAAATGTATATAAATGCATATACATATATATGTATATAAAACACTACATATCCTGTGAACATAAATACCAACCCAGAAAACACACTAGGTCTCAAAAATAATAATGGTACCAAGATATGTATGCTACTAAATATCCTATTAATGAAAAAGTTTCAGTCAAACTTTAATTATGACAATCACAACTGAAAATATGCCAGTATCTTAAGAATATTGCTGAAATACTTTTTTTTTAAATTTAAACAGATCATAATCAAAATAAGGTACATTAATTTCCATTGGGAAATCAAATCACATTGAAAACAATTTAATCAAATATTTAAAGATTGAACATTTAAAACAAATTTAAATAATTATTAAACCAAATTTGAAACATCTACAAAGATATTAACTCAAAGATTAAAAGTCATAACACTCAAGACAACACAGATGTTTCACTAAAAATGCAACATCCATTATAAAAAGTGGAGAGATTCCTACTATCAGTGAATGTGCATGCAAATAGGAGCTTTGCAACATTGCTAGGCATTGTGTGACAGCTGGTCTTAGCAGAATGCTGAATAAATTCTTTAGTTAAATTTAACTATGTGCTAATTTTTTAGGAAATGAATGTCAAATGTCTGTAATGCTAATAATTCTCTTATTAGATTAATAGTAGCACTTCATCTTACCTAGAGTAAAAATCTGTGGTATTTCATGTCACTACTTATGACAAGTGAAGCAATTATTTACATTTTTGCATCAGGTCTAAGCCTTTTAGAGAAACATTCTTCTGCCCTTACTCGGGGGCAAATTATCCCACAATACTTCACGTGTGATGGACTTTGTAATCATATTTTGAAGGCTTAGATGTCAACAAGGTCACACAAATGGGAATTAGACAGAGGGCTCTTGTTTCAATAGAGGAATTGATGGGCTATCCTGTATAAGGCAAGCTGTGCCTTCATTTTGCATCCCCAGGTCCTGTTTGTCTTCTGAATACTAACCCAGAAAACACACTGAGTCTCAAAGATCATAATAATAGTGGTACAAAGATATGTATTTCTCACCATGAGCCAGAACTAGATTAAATATTTAATATGCATCAATTTAGTCTTCACAACATTCCTGTGATAAAATGATAATCATTATTATTTTTTAATTTTTATGAGAGAAAAGTAACTAATGGACAGAGATATTGAGTCTCATTAATATTTTTGTAAACATACTTTTAAAATAGCATTTGCTAAGTGATAATGATTTGCACAGGTATTCCTGTTTCTTCTCCAACATTTTTATCAATGAGACAGAGATGGCTGGCATAACTCCAGGAATTTGAAGTGCCTTTTCCACAGCATATATTCACCACAAAAAAAATCTTTGTCAAGTCAGAGATGATATTCGCCAGCCCAATAGGCTTTCCTCCACCACCACTTTTTAAATGAGTAAAATGACAACACAAATCATTAATAGAATGGCAGCAAAATATATAGATATGAGGCACATTTCAGCAAAGATAATTAAGAAGTTTTACTTTCTTTATACTGTCTTTCTCTATCTTCTAGGTTTCCATAGGGGACTTTGAGGCCTGAAAAGAAGGTGGACCCAAGAATAGAAGAAGCTAATTCTGCTGTTAATATTTCTGTTTACTCTTGGTTATGTACACTAATTTCTCTTGTCTTGTAATGTTCCATTTTGGGCTCTTCTTTCCTAGGATTTTGTAGGAGGTGAAACTGTTTTGTAGAAGATTTGAATGTCTTTGCCCAAAATCTTGGAAGTACTTTCAAATCCATGAACTCTTAAAATCAAATTATCTACTTGGATTTTTTTAGACCTTCAGACAGCAATCCAACATGTAAGTCTTGTTTATAATTTTGAATTTTTAGTGGAGGATGCTTCTTCTCCTCAACTTACCAGTGTAAAAGTTTATGACACCAAGTTCAATTACCATCTAATTTTGTGATGATTCTTTTCTTATTTATACTTTCATTGATAGTCTTGACATTTGTGGGTTCATGTGACCCTCCAATTTAGCTTTCCATCTTTCACAGGCCCTGAGCCACGGTCATGCCTTTTGCATGTCTATTAACATTGGAATTTCTGCTTGCCATTCTGTATTTCAGATTTCTGCAATTTAATTTGCTTTTTTTCAAGCTCAGTTAATGCTTAAAAGAATACATTTTTATAAATAATATGTAATATTATTTATAACATCATATAATATAAAAAGCATTATATATAAGACATATACAATATATGATAATTTTACATTTACATTTATTTTTAAATTAAATTATCTTTGCCATTTAAAATATTAGTCCATTTTTATATTATCCCATAGCACATTTAGTTAACAAGTCATTTACTCAACATTCATTTACCAAGTATTTATATTGTCCCTACTAGGTCTATGCCAGCTAACTGTGACCTTTGGTTGATTTGTCTTTCTTAGATGTAAACAACGTGTGGTGACTTCGATAAAAACTTATGTGTACAAATAAAACTACCTTGCATATAAGAAGTCCAGAATGAAGTCTAGCAGAAATTACATATGATGTGGTATGTGTTTGGTACATACGTGGTCTGAGCATTTTCTCTACTCAGACTATTTCCCATTATTCTTAGTGCCCCTTGACTATTGTCTATTTGTGGCCTTCTTATCTTAAAAATTAGGGTGTAAACTTAAGCTCATTTTCAATGACAGTGGTAGATTATTTGTCTTTCCTACTAGTGGTTCCTAATACCTATTTGTTTTTCATTTTCTAGCACACAATAGAGACTCAAATCTATTTTTATAAATGAATCTATCTTTGAGTCTAGTCTGTGCTCACCTGTGCTCACACTATCAAACTTTTTCTTAACAACAATAACAACTAAACATCTGATCTTGTAACAAGCTGAGTAATTTCAGATGGACTTTACATTTTATATACATATATATATGAATAAATTATTACATAGATGTTGTTTTACCTATATGCAGTTAAAAAATTAATGTATTAAGTACATATATCTGAATTTAAGCTTTCAAATATATGTTTTTTAAACTTGAGAATTATAAAATGTTTTAATGTTAAGTTTTTCTTTCTTAGGTAAAGGAAAAACTAAAGATTAGCTTATAAATTGTTCTCAAGTGCTCTAGTAGATTATTTAGCACAAATTATATTTATCCTTGGGAATATTTTCTCAGTTTATGTAGAACACAGGAATGGCTTAAAGAAAGAAAAAAACACTTTATGTTAATGTTTATAAAGAAATACAAAATACCACTTTCATAATGAAATAACAAGATTACATTTATTGGAATAATGTTGATGGTAATTTTAGAAACAATTTTGTTAATGGGAGAGTGTTACATTGTTAGGGTGATATTCAGACATATAAACATCATTAGCAATGGCTTACCATATTCCCTAGAGCCTCTTAGGATACTCTTTGACAGTTACTTAAAAGGGGAGACATCAGTGTCTGTCAATTATCCTTAGTGGAAATGTAGACCACTAACGCATTCAGATTTACTTGATTTCGTTAAAGGAAAAAAGGGATGGTACAAGTTTTTCTTTGTCTGGAAATTTCAAGTTAGTGAAGCCTTACAAAAATCATTTTTAAACAGGAATATACTGATAGAGTTGTTTATATAATATACAGTACAATAAGACATTAAAGAAAAATGATAAATAATGCTTCTCACTAAATATATCAAAGAACTATAATATGTAAAAATGCAGTGTATCATGTTCTATGGGTTGGGGCTGGGTTATATCATTGACTGGAAATTTGATGAGCTATTCTAAGATATTCTGAATTTTTACCTAAAATTCAACAGTAAATAGAAACAAAATCTAAAATACCAATAATTATATTAAGTCCACATTATTTTTATTTGAATTCCCTGCTCTTTTTTCTCATTCACAGCTCAACACCTAAAGCACTTAAAAACTTGCTAAATATGGTATGTGTGTATACATATTCTCTCTCTCTTCACATACATATATATGTGTGTGTATATATATGAAGTATATAAGTATATATAGGCACGCGTGCACACACACATATATGTCTAAATATGTGGGGGAGTACATAAGACTCACTTGAAAATTAAAAGCCAGTTTTTTTCCTCATTAAAAATATTCATATTGTAATTTCCACTTCCAGGCATACTGCAGTAGCATTCATCAGAGTTACATTAAGTGAAAAACATTAATATAAAAAAGTAAATTTTAAAACAATGATCAACTAAGATATTCAATATTATAAACAGACTTCTTCAGGAGGACTTAACAAAATCAAATGCATATGCTTAAAATGATGCATATATAATCATAGTTCAAGATGTTAACACTTCTTATAATAATCAATAGAATAAGGCTTGGTGCAGTGGCTCATGCCTGTAATGCCAGCAATTTGGGAGGCTGAGGCAGATGGATCACCTGAGGTCAGGAGTCTGAGAACAGCCTGGCCAACATGGTGAAACCCCATTCTCTACTAAAAACACAAAAATTAGCTGGGCATGGTGGCACATGCCTGTAATCCCATCTACTTGGGAGGCTGAGGCAGAAGAATCATTTGAACCCGTGAGGTGGAGGTTGCAGTGAGCCGAGATTGCGCCACTGCACTTCAGCCTGGACAACAGAGTGAGACTCTGTCAAAAAAAAAAAAAAAAATTGATAGAATAAGTAGGCAAAATATCAGATGGATTTGCAGCTTTTATTAGAACTCTGTAGTAGCTTAATTGGATTACCATTTATAGTACTACAAATATGTATACATACTAATACACATTGAAATACTGCAGAATACATGCTATTTTCAAGTACACACAAAACTTTAAGTATGATTGACTACATTCTGGGACATAAAATAAATCCTAAAACATAAAATGTTTGAAATCATGCAGAGCATGTTCTATGAATAAAAATGGAATTAAATTAGAAAACAATAACAAAATAGTACCTGAAATGACTCATCATAGTGAGGAATTAAGAAATATATTTCTAAATAGCCCCAAAATAGAATAAGTTGCTAAGCAAATGAGAAAATACCACTGAAAGAAAATAAAATCACAAGATATCAAAATTTGTGAAAAGCAGCTAAGGCAATGTGAAAAAAAAATTAAGGATTTAAATGCTTATATTAGGAAAAAAAGAGAAAGTTATTGATCAGGAACTTAAGCTGCTTCTTCAGAAGCCAGAAATTTAAGAGCAAAATAAATACACAGTATACAGAAGGAAGGAATTAGGTTTTAAAAAACATCTAGAAAAGTAATAATAGATAATTTACAAAGTGGGAAAAATAAAATCATAAGATGCTTCTATAAAAACAACAATAAAAATATAAACAACTAGATAGAATGAACAAGTGGAGAAATAGAGACACAGGGAGAGAGTGAGGGAGAGAAACAAAGAAACAGCAGCACTAAAGCTCCCACAGACATTAAAAAGTGAGTGCAAGAATATTTGAAAACTTGTGCCATACCAAATAATATATAAATTATACCACTAAATTAACCTCAATGCCATACATAATATATAAATTATACCATTAAAAAATTCACCTCAATATAGTGAAATTCCTTGAAAATCAAAAATCCATAAAACTTACAAAGAAATACAATTAAAATATTAATATTCCTACATATTATTTAAATAAAACAGATTTGTAATTTAATGGAAATCTAAAATGAAATCTCCAGTTCCAAATGACCTCACAAGTATATTATATTAAACCTTTACAAAAGCAATAACAGATATCTTTACAGAAACTGACTTTCCTTTGATATGTCAATTTGGTGAGGTTACAGTCCTAGTCATTCAGTTAAGCACTAATTTCAGTGTTCCTATGAAGAATTTTACAGATGTCACTAAGGTACAACAGCTTCTGCCTGGGCCCACGGAGCTCCATCCTGCTCCTGATCACTTCTTGAATACTGTGAACAATAGCTTTCTCTAATGCCCATATGTTCCATCCTGTCTATGATCTCTGGTCCATGGGGTTTGATCTTGCTTAGACAGGCACTACAATCACTTAAGTCAATTTCGTATGGTAAGTCAGTCTCTCTTTCTCTCTCTCACTTTATCATCTATATGTCTCCCTATCTATCATCTATTTATGTATATGTATATATGTATGTACACAAACACACATATGTATGATATATACCTTCGTAATTCTGTTTCTCTTCTTGAACCCTTACTGATACACAAAATAAATGATGAGGAAACACAGGCCTACTCAATTCATATGGAGAAGTCCAAAGTGGTGTTCGGAAGAAAAAGTAAAGTCCTACCTGAGTTAAATAAATGATGACAAAATGGTGGAGAATATGTATTGAAATTCTCCATAAGATCAAAAAATTGTACAATATGAATAATAAACTGAAAAACTGAGGTGACTATAGGAACTAGTGAGCAGAATGGTGGTGAGGGGAAAGGGGGTTACAAATAAAGATTTTGATGGTGGAGTAGATTCTGGCTCTGTAAGTTCTGCATGTGACTATGAGAGTGTTTTTTTTTTTTTATTATACTTTAAGTTTTAGGGTACATGAGCACAATGTGCAGGTTTGTTACATATGTATCCATGTGCCATGTTGGTGTGCTGCACCCATTAACTCATCATTTAGCATTAGGTATACCTCCTAATGCTGTCCCTCCCCCCTCCCCCCACCCCACAACAGTCCCCGGAGTGTGATGTTCCCCTTCCTATGTCCATGTGTTCTCATTGTTCAATTCCCACCTATGAGTGAGAACATGCAGTGCTTGGTTTTTTGTCCTTGCGATAGTTTACTGAGAATGATGGTTTCCAGTTTCATCCATGTCCCTACAAAGGACATGAACTCATCATTTTTTATGGCTGCATAGTATTCCATGGTGTATATGTGCCACATTTTCTTAATCCAGTGTATCGTTGTTGGACATTTGGGTTGGTTCCAAGTCTTTGCTATTGTGAATAGTGCCGCAATAAACATACGTGTGCATGTGTCTTTATAGCAGCATTCCATGCTCATGGGTTGGGAGAGTGTTTAAATGAGAAACAAAAATAACCTAAGTTATGTGAAGAAAGACCAGAATGTAAGATATTCCTTAGGAATGGAATCTCTAGAAATGGAGATTGGTTATGAAGCTGAAGAAAGACTATTGGAGTTGAGATTTGCACTAGACTCAAATTTTCTATAGAAAATCCCATAATCCTGGTGATTAATTTCAAAGGCAAAAACTTTTCATCAGATTTTCCTAATATCAAATCGTTTTCCGGCAGTGAGTGTATGGCTAGTCTCAGACATCATAAGTATTGATAACTGCAACTTTTCTGGCAAGTACCTAATTATCAATTAATGGGATACAATTCTGTCTTTTAACCTGCTGGTAAAAAGTTAGTCCTTCTATAATTTTGAGTTCACACATGGTGACTACGCATTAAAAATTGAAAAGAAAACAATGCAAGTGGAAATTTTCTTAACATCTATCTTTGCATAAACATTCCATATTTTTGTGATTATTTTCAGTGACAGTAAGAAAAGATTGACTCTATCTGGAGTGCCAGCATTTCAAGTTTTAAATGTCATTGTATCAAGTATAAATAAATATTTATTAGCTTCCAAATAAAACCAGATTATTTTCATTTCTGTCATTTCTCTTTTAACTGTATTGAAGCCAGATCATTAAGCAATAAAGATGTTATCACAAAAATTAGAAACAAAACCAAAGTAAACAAATAAAAAAGAAGTGGGGAGGTGATTGTGGAAGAGTTAGTGAAATCGATTGCCTAAACTGATAAACTACTAAGCACAAATATGCTATTAGGATACATAAAGAACAAGATTTATGTAAATTCCAGTTTCTACAATTGCGTGCTCATTGTGGCAGGTGAGGCCAGTTCATTTGCCAGACTATCCGCTCCTACACCTCTCCTCTCTGGTCACCTTTCTGCTGCGCATCAAAATCTGACAGCATTCTAGTCACCATGTAAGGTCAGTCAGCTTCCCATTGGGAACAAAGATTTATGTGCTCCGTCAGTTCTTTTCAGAATAACAATATTCTAAGTGAATACTGCTGTAGCTTTACAAGTACAAAGCTCCCAGAAATGTCCTTTCAAAACAGTATAGAAAAAAGGCTAACATTTATGCAATGTTTTATTTATTTAATTTTTGATTATATACATTGTCCAAGAGTTTATATTGCAAGAGAAATCAATCATGTAACAAACTGTCTAGAGGAAGGTATGTTTTCAAGAAATACCAGTAAGAATTACTTTGTCTTGGGAAAAGAATATTTTCTAAAAGTAATTATCTGAAAGCTTTTAGCAGTCTTTTGATTCCAATACAAATTTCATTTTAAAATTTTACTTCAAAATTATTCAAATATTAAAAGTGTCTTCAAAATCTGAAGCTATTTTCTAGGTCATTACACATTTACTGAGATTATTTATAGTACATTATCTAAAATCATAAAAACGTAGTCTTTATGGAGATGTATACTTTACAGAAAAAAATAGTAAAATAGTACACATTCATCTGTACTTTACAAAATGATTATAGGCCAGGATATTCTGATTAACTTAGAATTAACAAATTTTTAGAGAATTGGGAAATATAAGTGGGTCTTTGTATCTTATCATGTATATAAAAAACAAAACTATCATAGAAAATTTCTGATTTCCACAAGCTATTCATAAATATTTAACTTGTAATGCTTTAAATAAGTACTGTTTATATCAATTGCCATTTTCTACTAAAGGAGTAAATAATTCTGTTAGAGTTTTCCCTTGTTTCATTAGGTACAGAGTTATGTGACTCAAATAAAATTTCCATTCTCTAAAAGTTTAAAACAAGATTCTGTTATAATATGAATAACAGAAGCCATAGCAGTTTTGGTGTGTTTAAAATGATATATTTTAGAAAGCAGACAATTACTTACACTTTTAAATTAATTTCAGTGCCAGTCATAGAATGGAAGATGCTTTACGAAGGTATAACAGTGTCAATGTGAATGTAATTTACTGTTCACAACACATCACAGGAGTCCACAGATGGCCACAAGAAATAGCCCGACCCCCTGCAAGTCTCACAAAGCTTGCTGAGATTAGCAGGAAATGTATTTGTCTTCTCAATCAATTCATATTTAGATAAAAACATACCATTCCTTATTATCATTTTAATGCAAGAAAGGATAGGTTTAGCTGCAACCTTTCTTACTCAATATAAATGAGGAAAACTTTCCCTAGAAAATAGAAACAAAATGGTATTTTTAAAAGGGAAGACTTTTTAATGCCTTTAAAAAATTATAGGTAACTTAAGATTAAAAATGTTAGAGAGACTTGAAATTAACTGTTCTTTTTATCAGAACATATATTGAAAACAATATTAGGGAAGATAGGCTTACACAACTGAAAGCATTCAGGCGAATGTCTCTGAAATGTTTTAACATTATGGATCAGTAGCTACACACACACACACACACACACACACACACACACACACACATTTGCTCAGCCACTAGATAGTGTATCTATGTTTTGTGTTTGAGGATGCCCACCCAGCAGACTCTGAATAGAATTCTGGGTGATGGCTTTGAGCTAAAAATAATTCAGGATTTGGATTCTCCAGAGATTCACCTGCTCCCTCATTATACCAGAGTTTCAGAATTTCTGAATCATTTTTGTTGGCAGGCACCGGATTTGCCCTTTTCAAGTCTAGGGTTTGTTGTCTTCTGTTAAGTGTTGTCAGATTTTTAATGGTCTTATTTTAATCCTCCAGGGACTAATGTGTAGTTCTTTGGTTTGTAAGTGCTTGCTTTAATCTCTGTTGTTGCTGTTGCTTGTAACAGAATAACTGAGCCGAGTAATTTATAAAGAAAAAAATTGATTTCTTACACTTATAGAGGGTGAGAAGTCCAAGGCAGAGGGGCTGCCTCTAGTGAGGCCTTTCCTGCTGATGAGAACCCCATAGTGCTTTGAGACAGTGCAGAACATCTCATGGTTAGGGGGTTGAGCTTGTTCATGTGCTATCTCAGGTCTGTTTTTCTTATAAAGCCACCAGTTCCCTTTTCATAACCTATTAATCCATTAATCCATGAATTGATTAATTCACTTATGTAGTCAGAGCCCTCATAATGCATTCATCTCTTAAAGGATCTAACTCTCATTACTGCCACAATGGGGAATAAATTTCAACATGAGTTTTGGAGTGGACATTCAAACCATAACAGGGCTTTGTATATGAATAAGCCTATCATTGTAGGAAGCTTACAATTTGGAGCTAATTAAATCTAAGGTATTTGATACTGTTTTCTAGTATATTCAAAAGTTGAATACTTGAAGTCTCTAATATGAGGCTCTTTATAAAGTTATTTAGTTTTCAGAACATTTTATCTATCACAGGATAGTGATCAGAATTATTCTCATAAGTTGAGATATAAATAAACCTAAACAAACTCAAAGACTAGTTCACACTTATGAAGAATTTAACAGATATTGCTTTTTTAATTTAGATATCAGCTACCACTTTTTACTAAAGACTAAATTGAATATACATTTTTATGACACTAAACTACTCGAGAGTTATATTTTAATAATTGAGAAAAAATAAAGAAATACTTTTAAGTAGTAATATGTGATAATGGATATATAGCAATTGATTTTTATCAATTAAGGGTTGGAGTCTGACTTCAGATAGATCAAAGTACAAATCATGGCCATAGGAATAGACTATGTGGCACTTGAGAATGTTGCTTAATTTCTTCAAGACTAATTTATTTAGCTATAAAAAGATGATAAAAAGGATAAATCCTCATAGGAGTTTTGAGATTTAAATTGTACCATTCACGTAAAATTTTGGCATAGTGCATGACATAGTTTTTAAACTCCAAATTTAGCTGTTATCATCATCACATTATTATTATTATTGATTGAATTATTCATCATTTTCTTCATGAATGATAAAATCACATATAGTATTTTTTCCAGATACATTTCTTCATATTTGTTAACTAAAGTGAATAAAATATAAACATTGATTCTATTTTTTGTTACTCTAGACCAAGTTACCTTTTCATTCTCCTTTTCTAATTTTTAGTACATTGATAAGCATCCAGTCTTTGAAGGATTGATGTTAAGGGCAGAGTGACATGATGCTTCACCTGTGCTGGTCTCCATGCCCTTGATGACAATTGCATTCAAAAGAAACCTTAATGGGAAGAACCCAAGTAACTTGAATAATATGGGCAAAGAATTTGCAACATAATTACCACTTCCCACAGGATTATGACTTAATAGGAAAATATATAATTTCTCTTTTTTTAAGGAGGGTGGCAAAGAGTATAATCTTAGGTCTAAATCTGACTGCAACAGCACTTGGAAAAGATTTTAAAAATGCATTATATTTGGAGAAAGATCTAGTTTCTCTTTTGAAAGCTAAAACAGGGGCTCAGTCTGACCCATGGCTTAAAATGCCTAATGGAACCTAACAATTTTATGGCACTGTACAGAAAGTGATGTACTAGTTCCGCCACTGTGATTTATTAGATGTGCAGTTTTAAGTAACATTCCTACCTTTCAGAGTTTATTTTCAGATGTCAGATAATATTAATCATATCTGAGCTTACTAGCTCACTAGAATCAAATAACAAAACTGCAAAAAGCAAAATGAAATGAAACACGTAAAAGTATACAAAGTACTCTATCTAATAGGTATTTTAATAATACCTGGTATATGATTTTAACAGTTTAAAGACTTTGGGTTTTAACAGAATTACATATACTCTGAATTACATATATAAGTGTCTGTTTGTACATGTACATACGTGTATAGTATATATGAGATTCTCTTCCAGCTATACCTATTAACTTCTTTGTTTAGTTCTGTTGTACCAAGGTCTTTTTGTAGACTGGGAAGTTTATTTTCACATCTCTTTTTATTGTGAAACTCCCCAGGCATAAAACTAGCAATAGGGAGGAGAAGTCTGGTTCTCACTTGTTAGCACCTATCCAATCAGGCTTTTGCTGAAACGAAAAAATGCCTGATGGACTTACGCATTCATATTTTATTCTGGATTGTTCTGTGATAAGCCTATCTCCTCATGATTTCTGATCATCCCACTTTTCTCATCTCAAACTTAAGGCTTATATAGATTCTCTAATTCTCTCTCAGAAACTTCTCCACTACTTACTGTAGAGAACAGACATATGGATGTTATTTTCATAATATATGGGGAGCTCAGTGTTCTGTGAGGCTGTCGTCATGTACTTACCCAGATGCTTTATCTAACAACTGTCAGTCACTAGTTCTGGTGTGCTGCTGGGTGTGGAGTGGGCTCTTCTATGAGAGATTCACTTCCATAGTCCACCCCATTGGAACCTAGCCATAGGTATCTTTGGTTTTGGAAGTTTGAGGTTCCCTAAAGTTTTTTTTACTGAGGAAGAAACCAAAAACCCTTTTAAGATAACCATATGAAAAAGAGTGACCTCCATTAAGCTACTTTTTTTTTTTTTTTTTTTTTTTTTTTTTTTTTTCTAATGGAGTGTTGCTCTGTCGCCAGGCTAGAATGCAGTGGCGTGATCTCAGCTCACTGTAACCCCCGCCTCCTGGGTTCAAACGATTCCCCTGCCTCAGCCTCCCGGTATAAGCTACTAGCTTTATCCTTAGTTATCCTATAAGCATACTGATTCTCCCTTTTAAACTAGAAAAATTCACTCTCACATACCAGTGCCTTTCTCTGAACTCTGTTACAGAGTAAACTGAAAGTTCTCTTTGATTAAATATTATATTTTGCTTTAACAAAGACAGTATTGGTGTTGAAATAATGTCATTCACCTTTTCTCTCTCAAGACCTTAGTTCTTTGTAAATAATTGCATCTTTGCTTTCAAAACTCTATATTAAAATATTAAACATCTGATTAGAAGATAAGTTGACTTATTTGTTCTTTTTTAGAAGGTCATTTTATCAGCTCCTCTTCCATGAAGTGAATTAACTAGGGCCCATTAGGTGATGAATGTCATTGACTCTTAGCAGAAAGAAAAGATACAGGGGTCACATATGACTGCTAGGGTTGCCATAACAAAGTACCACAACAAGGTGACTTAAACAGCAGAAGCATAGAGTCTCACAGTTCTGGAGGCTAGAAATCCAGTTGCTGGCAGTATTGGTTCTTCCCAAGTGCTCTGAGGGAGAATCTTTTCTATGCCTCTCCTACTGTTTTGTGTTTCTTGGCAACCTTTGAAACGTGAATGTCTGTCCTGATGTTCACAAAGTTTTCTCCCTCCGTGTGTGTGTGTGTGTGTGTGTGTGTGTGTCTATGTCCAAATTGTTTCTTTTTATAAGGGCACAAGCCATATTGTGTCAGAAGGCTTATCCTACTCCAATATGACCTCTTCTTAACAAATTATGACATTCAGATGTACCAAAATGTAGAACTCCAACATATGAATTTTAGGGACGGGACATACAATTCAACCGAAGACAAGCCACAAAGACAAAACTCTCTTAGTTAATACATCTGAAGCCTGTCCCGCTATGAATTATCCTTAGTACTTTATTCACTGTAGCTTGTCTTTACTATCACAGGCCATGCAATTCTTTGTAATCTAACTTGTAGCCAAAATGCTGATTTCTATTCATTGTGTCCTCTCTACGTATCCATGCAAAAAGGGTGCTCTAGCATATCTGCATATGAGAAAGCTATATTTACCCACATATATCTGTAAAAATGGTATCAGAAGAAATTACACAATAAAATGTACACAATGAGGAATATACAATTCTTGTTATCATACATTAGACAAGAACTAGCAATCGATTCTTCGAGCTATTGAAAATTTCCTTTTTATATCCTTCCTAACATTCAACATGTAGCAGACATCAGGAAACTTTAGAAGAAAATCTTTATTCCTACATAAATTATTTTAATTCCTTCTCATGAGTTAAACAAACTTTATTTTGAAAAGTACATTTAAACAAACTTGTAGTTTGAAAAGTAAAGAGCTTATTAAGTTAAATTAGGAGTTAACACAGCTTATTCTTTCAGCAGTACATAGATGTGTTACTCATTCTTCTTTAACCTGAGTATTTTTAGTAAGAAATAATATTCTTGTACCCTTTCTGTATATTGCATTACCAAAAAGAGTGGATACATATTTTCCATTTACCTTAAATAAAAGTACTTTTATAATGCTCTACAATTTCTCAAACTATGTAAATTACGGAATAAGAAACATATTATCCTTACCTTTCTCTGCCAACAATTGAGAATAATTAATACAAAGCATCAGGTAGTAAAACAAAAGTTACATATTAATTGCAATTATTGCATCAAGTATTTCTGGAGAAGATAGTAGATGTCAAAATATGTTTTCAAATATTCTTAACTTTCTCATTCTTTTAACACATGAATGAAATCTTGAATGCATACAAGATTCTAGAGTTATGACATTTCTTCTAAGAATTACCATAGTAATTCTGTATTATTTTCTTTGTAATTGATATATTGAAGGAATAAATATGTGCTTAGCTTGATTTTATCTTGTTGAAAGTGATCTATTTTTACTTATATAATTTATTTCAGAAAGCAACAAATAAAAGGTCAATTTACAAGGAAAAAATTATGAAGACATTTGTTGCAGCTGTCAGGAAACAATGATCAATAAATATTTTCACGTTTCTTCACACTTATGGTTTACTGAGAAACAATTACTGACAACCTACGTTAAAGAATGATTGAAGGAAAAACAAGCAACGGAAATTAAATATAGGGACCTTCTGAGAGATTTATAAACAATTTTCCCTGAAGCCATTTGTTTACATTCCAGGGTTTATAAACCTAGAGACCTTCTGCTCTCTCTAGAGAGCATTTGTTTATATCTAGAGCAAACATCAATTTATTTTCATCTCTAGAGAGGTAGATTGCCAGCTACCTTATATAAGTTCCCAGTTTCATAGGTTTGGAGTTATCCTCCTCTGATGCATACCCTGAAATATATGGAGTGACTTTCTTCTTTTATTCCTTCACCCCATGGGGATTTGGAATGTGGAACTGGAACAAAATGTTCTATTAGTAATTGTTTCACCACTTCTGATTCACCACTGTCTATAGTAATGTATACTTGTCCAACTAGGGCAACATCTTAAACCATTCTTTCCATTTCAAAATTTTCTATATTATTTGAATTATTTATATTTGTAGAAAGAAGGAAGAAAATGTAGGAAGGAAGGAAAGATGGAAAGAAGGAAAGTTGTGTCTAAATATCATATATAATGAAAAAGCTAACTAGAAGGATGCAAAATTTTATAAGTATAAATCATTTGAAATAAGATCCAGATACATGTGTATAGAACAATCTTGATAATTTACAAATGTAATATACAGAAAAAATGTTACCAAATATAGAGAGTTTGATACAATTTATATTAAATGTAATTTGTCTTGGAAGTGTTATTTGAGGAAAGTCATGACTGCTCAAAAAGACTAGAAAAACACAAGGAGTTGATAAAACACTTAAATGTTAAGCAAAAATTAGCTAGTATTTTATGAGATACAGGTAATACCTCATTATATATGTGTGTATGTGTGTGTGTGTGTGTGTGTGTGTGTGTAATGTTTAAAGAAGTTGCCTGTGAGATAGAATTCATGATATGCTTAAGTATATATTGCAAGTTAGTAATATTTAAGACATGTTAAACACAGATGAAATAAGTGGAACAAACAAGAGTGCTACTTTCAAATAGATATAAAGGGAAAGATCAATTCATAGGCTATGATTATGGCACCACTGGGCTGACAGTTGTTATCCCTAAATTGGCCGTCTGCTTGTGACTCCCATTATGCTCTAACTTGGCCCCTCCTGGGCTCTTTCCAAGAAACAGCTAACTACCAGTTACTGTTCATTAGACTAATTTGTGAGTTACAGCTATGACCACGACTGCTTGCCCCGGCATCTCTTTGATAGAAAAAGTATATTTGTGTTGGTACAATCATTCTATTAGACCCCTCATTCAAACCTTAAATCTGGTCCCCATTAACCATCATCAATTGGAAAGACTGATATGGTGGAGAGAAATAGACATACAAATAAATGTTGCATAACCCAGGGTTCAGGTAGTATAATCTTCCATCCTATCCTATTGCTTTCCTCTTGCTTTTACTATATGGTTTTAACTGAGTTTATAAACTATGTCATTCAAGAATTTTAGTTTGGCCTGAGATCCATTCTGTTCCATAACTTCTGGAATAGCTTGGTTTACAGTAGCTTTAAGACCTCCATTACATAAAGACAATTTCTTACACCTCATTAAAATATAAACTAGTGCTATATATTATTTTTATGCATATTATATTACCAAATAAAGAGGTTATGAAAGGACATGCTGAATGCATTAAAATGCTATCATAAGGCAACGGTGGCAGGATGTTGTGAGGGTTCAGATGTCTAGAGAAATTTAACACTGTATTATTGTTCTGATTTCTAAGAAGAAGGATATATCACTTGACAAATTAAAGATTAATAAAACAATCACAACAGTTTTCTTTTTTGGTGTGGATTGGTCATTTTTAATAATCAGATTAAAGCACTCAATCAAGAATATGCTCTTCTTTATGGCTGCCTTGTATTCTATGGTGTATATGTACCACATTTTCTTTATCCAATCAAATCATGCCTTTTGCAGGAACATGGGTGAAGCTGGAGGCTATTATCCTTAGAAAACTAATGCAGAAACAGAAAACCAAGTACTGCATGTTTTCACTTAAAAGTGGGAGCTAAATGATAAGAACTATGAACACAAAGAAGAAAAAACAGACACTGGGGTCTACTTGAAAAGGGAGGATAGGAGGAGGAAGAGGAGCAGAAAAGGTAAGTATTGGGTACTGTGCTTAATACATGCATCTTTTACTACATTTAACTGCAGATTTTATTCCAGTAATTCTAACCTGTTCTCTACAGGTGCCCTGTCACTGTTGCTTCTATGGTTACACTGGTCTTCTTTGGGTTCTGCAGCTTCACCACGCTTCTCTCAACTTTCTGACAATTGTATAAGCTTCTGTGTTTGCCTGGAATACTCTTCTCTTTGCTCTTTGTCCTAATTCCCTTTCAGGTATCAGCTCATAGACTGCCACTATCCTTATTTTATATTCATAATGTACCCTGTAACTTTCCTCTGACACACTGAATCATTGATTATTAGGTAAATACATTTCTTTACCTCTTGGCTGTGAGCTTTAAAGTTAAGAATTATGCATGAATTTGATCACCATGGTATTACAATAACCCAACTGCCTAACAAATAGAGATAATTGGTAAATAAAGTAATACAAATTCCATGAGTGCTCAGGTAAGATGACAATTTTAGTTTTAATGAATTTAGTGACATGGATATAATTTGAGTTTTGAGTAATTAAAGTTATGTTGAAGTAGAAAGGTGGAGTCAAGATCTGGTGCACTGAGAAGTTCATTGTGAGGATACTGGAATAGTAAGTATAGAAAATTTATTTCAGAAGTTTGGTTTTGAAGAAAGGGACAAATACCGGGGAGTGCCTACAAGGTGGAGTGAGGTTGAAAAGGATTTTATTGTTATGTGTCTTACTAGTTTATATCTGAGATAGAATATATAGATGCTGTTTACAATAACTTAATAAAATAAGATAAATTGAAGATATGACAGCAAGAGGGATGCAATTAAAGTACAAGGACCCTAATGAGGTGAAAGGGTAGGGAGTACAGGCAAACATGGGAATACATCAAATTTGGGGAAATGTACTTACACACTTGTAATAGGGCTGAAAGAAGATAAGGGTATCATGATAGAATGCTAAGATGGCTTGATTTTTTTTATTCCGTGAATTAAGAAACTGGGAAATCTCCTTTAAGAAAGGTAAAGATATAGGGAGATGTTAATAGGATAAATGTTTGAAAATGATAATGAATTTTTATCTAGTACTCACTATATAGAATTAGAAAACTAAGAAATTTTTAATAGCAGGATTACAATATTTAGAATCTCGTTAAGGTTGATGACCATTACTTAAATGGGCAGAAAGTATCCCCAGTGGGAAAAGTTCTCAAAAAGGATTCAACATCTCAGGGGCAGGCCTGGATAAAGAAGAGAGTTGGGGGTTTTTATCACTTTAGTATAGCAAAGAACAGAAAATGGATAAAATGCTTTCAGAATATTGAAAAGAGACTGCTAGAACTGAAATTAATAGACACTAATTTTAAGCAGGAAGGTGTTGTGTGGGGTAAAAGAAAAGTTGTAAAATCCACTTGTGTTAACTACTATTTCATTATAATTAACCTTGATACAATATAAGAAAAATCCCTTATTTTCTTCTTCAAAATGTTTTTGTGCATCCTTGGACCATTATTCTTAATAATAATTAAGGATTGCCATTCTAAGTTTCATTTATATTCCTTTGAGAAATTATATGGGAAGAATTCTGAGTCTTTATTTTGGGAAATTTTGTCATCATTGAAGTTTTTCATATATGAAAGCAATAGTCCATTCCGTTTGGTCAAATATTTGACTTTCTTGAAAAATGATTTCTAATGTTCTTAAAGTTTTGTACATCATATTAAATTTATTTCTTTGTACCTTATCATATTAGTTGCCAGGATAAATAGCAAGTCTTCTAAATTAGATTTCTATATTACTTTGTTGCTGGTCTATAGAAATGCAAGTCATTTGTTTTTATTGTTGTTATATATAGCCACCTTACTAAGCTTTCTGTGTAATTCTAGCAATTTTCAGATTTTCAGGTTTTTATGGAGGCAAATTATACTACCATTGAATAAAGACAATTTGATTTATTTCTTCCTAATTCTGTGTTTTTATTTCCATTTTGATAATGCTGGAGAGGTAGTATCTTACCATGTTTTGTTGTTGTCATTGTTTGTTTTTCTGTTTTGAGAAAGGTTCTCGCTCTGTCTCCCAGGCTGGAGTGCTGTGGCCAGATCATGGTTTACTGCAGTCTTGACCTCTGGGGCTTAAGTGATCCTCCTGCCTCAGCCCTCTGTGTAGCTGGAACTACAGGTATGCACCACCATGTATGGCTAATTTTTTTATTCTATTTTATTTATTTATTTATTTATTTATTTATTTATTTATTTATTGGACAGACTGGGTTTCACCATATTGCCCAGGTTGGTCTGGAACTCTGCAACTGCTGGGCTCAAGTTATTTATTTATATATTTATTTATTTATTGGAGAGACTGGGTTTCACCATATTGCCCAGGCTGGTCTGGAACTCTGGAACTGCTGGGCTCAAGTTTTTTATTTATTTATTTATTTATTTATTTATTTATTTATTTATTTATTGGAGAGACTGGGTTTCACCATATTGCCCAGGCTGGTCTGGAACTCTGGAACTGCTGGGCTCAAGTGATCCACCTGCCTTAGCCTCCCAATGTACTAGATTGCAGACATGAACTACCCTGCCCTGCTCTCCATCTTACAATGTTGAATAGAGATGATGTTAATAGGCATCTTTGCTTTATTAAAATCTTCATACTAATTTACTTAAAATCAGTCATGAAATGCCAAGTTTTCTTTGCCATTTAGTTCTGAGTATTATTTTGTTTCTGTTATGATTTCCTCTATACTTAAAAATTATTTAGAGTAGAAGACTTATGTGGTTTAACTTTGTGTCCCCACCCAAATCTCAACTTGAATTGTAATCCCCAGGTGTTAAGAGAGGAATTGGTGGAAAGTGATTGGATAATGGGGATGATTTCCCCCATGCTGTTCTCGCAATAGTGAGTGAATTCTCACAAGATCTGTTGGTTTTATAAATTCCTGCCCTCTCACACACATCTTCTCTTTCCTGCTGCCATGTGAAGAAGTGCTTCAGCCATGATTGTAAGCTTCCTGAAGCTTCCCAACCATGCAGAACTGTGAGTCAAATAAACCTTTTTGCTTTATAAATTACCCAGTCTTGGGTATTACTTTATAGCAGTGTGAAAATGGACTAATACAGAGTCTCTCACACACACACAATACACATTGACTGGGATGTTAATTTGATTGTCATTGAATCCATGGACAAACTTAAGGAGAATCAATATTGTTACAACACTGAGTTTTCAAATGCATTTCATGTATTTAAGTAGGTTGTTTGTAGACTAATCTGAGTTTTCTATGTACATAATAATGACATCTATTAATAATGACAAGTCTGTTTCTTATTTTATGTTATTTTAATCCCTATTTTATTTACTGCTATAGTAAACATTGAATAAAAGAGCAGAGAACATTTTTGTCTCCTTCCAGAATTCACGGAGAAACTAACTTTTCAGTTGCTATAAGATTTTTGTAGAACTCAAGAATCACTGCCTCACAAATAACAGTTCTTGCTGCTTGGAGTGCAAGTAAATCATCATTTTTGCTTATTTTCAATATTCAGTAGTGTTCTCTACCTTTGATGCAAGTTACCTGAGACATCAGCTAAATATATTTCCTCCAAAGTAAAATAACTGGCCTGTTGCTGGGCTTTCTGGGAGAAGGAGCTTCCAGCACTGACCTATCACAAAATTCTGAGTCAAAATTACTATTACATGATGACTAATGTAGCAGAGAAATTCTAATCAGGATGGAATAGCCAGGCAGCACTCACCGATAAAATCGAAATGGTACTAGAGGAGCATGTCATTCTAGCAACAAAGGATTAGAGTGTTTATTTTATTTATAAATAACATTATATTCCACAAATGTTTTGGGCACCAAAGACAGAAATCAGAGAAAAGCTAAAAGCACTGGATTACTTGATACATCCTAGTATTCAAGAGGTATGTACAAATAGTAATTATAAGGACCAAGAATTTTATTTAACAATTTGTATTGAAAAAATGAATTTAGAGACAAATGTCAGAAAATTATCAATTTAATGTCTGGGATAAAAGCAGATGTGTTTAATAAAGATGCTCCTCTTGTATAGCTGGAAGACAGACTATGCTAAATAACAGGCACACAACTTGATTATAAAACTATCAGAATTTCAGAAAAGCCTGTACTTCAGGGCCTCAACATATTTCTACCTCACAACTTGGATCCTCATATGAAAGTAGTTAAGCCCTAAGAGTTGGGAAGGGGCCATATGGGTAAGTAGCTTGAATATACTGACCCCCTGATTCCCATCCCCAATGTCAGAAGATAGCAGGGTCCTCTTTGCTGATGTCTGTGTAGTTGCTCTACCATATAACACTTGTCCTCCTCAATATTTTCTGCCACTTTAATTCTTGGATAATCACTTCACAAACATCACGAGAAGTGATCTTGAATGTCCTGAACTAAGAAAAGCAAAGTATAAATCTGAAGAAAGGGAAGATTGTTGACACAGAGACAATCCATATCCCAAAGTTTAATGTTCCTGGAACCTGTCTTAACACAATGCAGGAATATAACTTGAAATATTGGAAAAAGATATGGTCCACAATGTATGGAACGAAAGTGTCAGAAATACATTGGCAAATTTCTAGGAAAATTTTAGAAGACATCCCTTTGGAAGAAACAATAACTAATATCATGAGTGAGTATAATATTGGCATCATTTAGAAGTTCTAAATTGTCAGAGTTGATACTAGGAGATGCCGTTAAGGAACTGGGGATTATTAATGATGAACAAAAATGATTTGTAAAATATACTGGGTCAGGAGCATATCTATAGGAAGCTAATCTATACTCTGTTCTGTGAACATGAAATTGCTTTGCCTAAAAGCGCTAACATTTGAGAATTTATACGTGAGATACTAGGAAATTGTTGACAATGGAAGGAGAGAAAAACTCCTACACGACAAAACTAATTCACATTAATAGTACAACTATCTTGGTCAGAATCTCCAAAGGACCAAGGATGATTATCCAATTGATGGTGCTGAATTATTTTCTGAATTGCCTTTGAATCCCAGTTCAAACGATTTACTGTTTTATTTGAGTTTCTGTACTTTGTAGAAGGCCTTGCTCACTGTTGAAGTCTAATTTCATGGCTATACCATGATTTCTCTTTATTTTCTTCTGTCTGTCACAATTAGCATTCTCATATTACTTAAATGAATTCTCATCTAACAAAATGCCCTATCCACCACAATGCGGCATCTGTTTCTAGTTGAGTGTTTTCATAAGCTTCATAATGTACGTACCTATTCATGTGTCTAGGTTTAAAGCAAAACTGATGGTCATGCTATGGAAATCATTATTCACAATCTTTCACTGATAAGCAACATGGAGATCCTACACGCAAAAGTCCTTACAGAAGTGTGCAGTCTGTGTGTATGTGTACATTCCTATATTTTGAAACAAAGTTATAATTATATTTTTCCCAGAGCACGGCCAGTTTTTATGTAAGAAATTAAGGATTTTGACCATATGTGCTAATTAACTTGCTTCCTGAAGCCTTTACTTACTATGGAGTTGACATGATCTAATTGATTAAAAAAAGAGAGAGAGAAACTTTGTGAGATTTCCTGTTTGCCAGCATGCATGCATAGCATGTTCCAGCAAGTATGACTATGGGATGGTATTACATGATAAAAGTCATCTCTCTTCATTGATATTATGCTGAAATGTGTTAAGTCTCTGCTATCACAAATGCAAAAGTTAACATGTGGTTTGGATAGACCGTCTGTATAATTTATTTTAGGTCATTTTTCACAATTATTTTTATAAAAGCATTATTTGTATTTTTCCCTATGTGCCTAATTCAGATACTAAACCGTATCCAGGTCTTCAACTTATTTATGTCAAATTATCATAGTATCATAAAAGTTATATTAAAATTAGTTTTTAGATGTTATAATGGCTATATAAAGCTAATTACATTATAGAAAACAGGAAGTTTTTTCCCATGGTGTAATAAGAGGAAAATAAAAGGTAACAAGTTTTGGTGAGGATGTAGAGAAAAGAAAGTCCTTGCACACTGTTGGTGGGAATCAAAAATAGTATTATCATCATAGACAATTATACGGTGGTTTCTGAAAAAAAACGAAAACAGAATCACCTTATGATCCAGAAATCCTATTTCGAGGTATTTACCCAAAAGATTTAAAATCCATAAATCTAAGAGATACCTGCACTTCCATATTCATTGTAGTGTTATTCACAGTAGCCAAGTTATAGAATCAACCTAAGTGTTCATCAACAGATGAACACATAAAGAAAATATGGTATACATAAACAATGGAATACTATTCAGCCATGAAAAAAGAAATGCTATCATTTGCAACATGGATGAAGTTGTACACCATAATGTTGTCATTATAGTCACAGATAAATAAGCCAGTCACAGAAAGACAAATATTGCCTCCTTTTACTTATCTGTGAACTCTAAAACAATCAAACTCATAAAATAATAGAATAGAATAGTGGTTACCAAAGGCTAGGGGATGGAGGGAATGGGGGGATGGCGATCCAAGAGTACAAAGCCTTAATTAGACAGGAGGATTAATTTTTACTTTTTGAGATCTGTTGTACAGTGTACTGAATATAGTAAATAACAGTGTATTGTACATTTCAAAGTAGCTGAGAGTAAATTTTGAATATTCTCATTACAAAAATGATTTGTAATTGAGGTGATGATATGTAAAGTAGCTTGATTTAATTATTTCACATTTTACTTATAGATCATAATATCGTTTTGTGCCCCTTAAATATATACAACTATAATTTTTCATTATATACAGCATATAATGCTATGATTTCATAGTATCATTTTTATGCATCTCTTTAGGTTATACCTAAAATCCCCTGAAAATAAAATTTCATGGACTGTCACCAATAATTTAATTTTTAATATAATTGTTTTGGCTTAGAAATAAAATTTAAAAATTCATATCACTGAATTTATAAAAGCTATACTTCTAAAATCAGTTTGACATTCATAGCACACACAGAAAATCATGTTTGAAGACATTTTTCCATTTGACTTAGAAATGTCGTTGCCCCTTTTCCCATGTCTCTCTCACTATGGAAGCTGTATGTCATCAAAGTGAATCATAGCTATACCATGGAAACCACTGATACACTACTGGAGGCTTCATTTAATGCTACAAAGAATAACCAGCATATACAAATGTCTCTAAATTTCTAGTGTTTTTCTACTGAGAAGTATAACTGGGAAGAAAACTAATCAGTTTTTAGATTTTTATTCAGCACCTTCAGTGGTACCTATATTACTTCTGTGGATAGTGCAGATATATTTCTCTATTATATCTCCTGAAGAGATATTTTCCCCCTTTTAGAATTTACTTAATGAGAACAATATAAATCATAAATTAAAAGGTGAATTAAGGAAGCAGCAATATCAAAAAATTTGCTCATTTAAATATAAAAACAAGTACAAATGGGGAAAATTATGCCTTTTACTTAGGAAACAAAATAAGAATATTTAAATTGTACTTTAAAAAGCCACTGAATACAGGTTAATCATAGACATTGTGTCCAAAAACTTGAAATTGGTAAAACTCTCTAAACTTATTCCAAAAAAAAAAACAACAATCCTCTTATAACTAGTTATCAGATTCTCAGTTATTTTGCCATGTAGAGTAGATTTTGAAAAATAATATACAAAATGTTCATTTCAGAGATAACTATTTGAGTCATAGATCATCTTAAACCTTATCAGAATAACCAATGGATTTCAGCCCCTATCAAATATACTGTTTTAAGTACGTTTTCACAAATTCTGTGCATTTAAGCTTAGCCAGAATGAGTAAGTGCCAAGCTCTCAAAGATGTTAGCTGCTGATTATCGGCTCAGTGACAAGTGGCTGAATCAACATCTTTAAGTCGTCTACTCTTTCCAAATCTTCTATTAGACTATTTTAAACTGGTTACTATTTATTTGTGCACAAGTACTTTAAGAATCACAGGAGGAAGATGAATAAATAATGACTGTCCTAGTAAAATTTTTGTTGTTTCAATTGCTATATATTCTATTGCAATTTTGTTCTGAGATTTTTATAGCAATTGTTAGACAGCTCACATTCATTCTTTTACTCTATTCCACACACTGAGGTAAGGGTTTTCAGTGGACAGTCTCTAAACTGACCTTTAATAATTCCTGTCTTCTGATATTTACATCTGATATTTACATCCTCTCTCCTCTGGTGTGAATAGTACCTGTGTCTTACTTCTAAGTAAATTATGTGGCAAATATGATGGGATACTACCATGAGGTTATGGTATGTTCTGTAAGACTCCATCTTGATAGTTAATTTACTCTCTTTCTATTGATGGATTTGAAGAAATAAATTTTCATAAATTAAGTGGCCTTGTTGGATAAGCCCACATGGCAAAGAACTTCAGAAGGATTCTAGAAATTGAGTGTGGCCATCAGCAAGAAACTAAAAGCCTCAGCTTTGTGGCCAAAAAGGAAATGAATTCTGCTAACTTGAGAAAGCTTGCAAAAGGTTCTTTCTCCAGTTGAGTTTGTGTAAGACCAAAGTACTGGCTGACACATGCATTACAGCCTAATAAGAATCTGAAGCAGAGAACCCAGCTAAGCCATGGACAGACTATAACCCACAGAAAACTGGAAGATAATGTGTATTATTTTTAAATTGCTTAGTATTTGATGATTTGTTACGTGGCAATAAACAATGACTATATGGATTTTCATATATTAACATGGCCAAATTTCCAATAACCTTATGAGTCAGAAGTCTGTGTTTTACTGATGAGAAAACTAAAGAAAGAGAGATTAAGTAATTTATTCAAATCATTTATCAGAGCCAAGATTACCAATGAGGACTGCCGTTTCCATAGCCCTTGTTTTTAACAACCTGCTGTATTTCCTTGCTAAAAAAAGTTTCTGAAAATTGATTGATTTATTAACCAAGAACACTAATCCTTCTTTATATGTTGATTCAATTTTATGAGTTATTTCTGTTGATTCAACTCTATTTTCTATGGTTTTGACTAATATAACACAAAAACATTTTTTTTACTATCAAGCCAAACATACTATCTAAAATATATATAAAAATTTCAAATCATTTAATAAAATTAAATACATGGTTGTAAGTGTTTTATTTTAATTTATTATTAGGTTAGCTAGTGGCTAAAAATACTGAATGGCCCTAGATGGCTCTCAGGTGATCTTCTCTCCTAATACTTCAGGCTGTTTTTACCTGGTAATCTCAGAGCAGCAGGAAAATCAGAGCAGAAAAAAGCAGGGCTTCTTGAGCCCTTTCCCAGAATTTGCACAAAATTTACTTGTGCTTCATTCTGTTGGTTAAAGCAGTTCCCAAATCCAGCACAAACTCAATAGACAGGGAAATGGAACCCACCTCTTAATGCAAGGAGATGCAAATTATTTATGATAATTCTAGTCTTTCACCCCAAAATTGTGAGTCTAACTCATGAGTATATTATTTAAATAAAATGTCTAAAAATTGCCTAGGCAAAGTAGAATGTTTAGAGGAAGGGCTTTCTAGTCAAAATACCATAATAAGATATACTTATCTACCTAATTTTAGAATGTCAAGAAACAAAAGTGATACATCATCTCCATAACATGGAGCATACTTTTGGGAGATATGAGAAATTATCTTGAGGCAAGTGTATCTTCTAACTTTTCTTTAAATTATTAAACAACAGAAAAAGAATGTCATGTGTGATGATAAATACAGGTGAGCAAGAGGAATTAATGTGAATATTTTCCATAGAAAGGAAATTATACTTTCTACATACTTATATTAGAGAGGCACATTTGTTTTATAACTCCCACACTACCTCTTTTTCATTTACTTATAAAAACATACAAATCAAAAAATGTTCTTCTAGGGTAGAGTTATTTTAACATACATATTTATATGCCTCTACAAATACTATTGAAGTCCTTAATAGAGTAAAGATTTTTAATAAATATGTAGCTTGAATGTAATCAAATATATTTCTTGTTTCTAACTGGAGAAGGAAAAACAAGTATTTTTGTCAGGTGGCATTACTCAAAATTCAGGCAGAATTTTAAGATGGCCTCTCAAGGTCAGTCTCAAGATTGATGCCTTCTGGTGGATATGCCTGTCATAATCTCAGGCACAGCGATTTTGATGGGTCATATTCCCATATTTAAGATACATTATATGTCACAATGGACTTTTAAAAAGGGAGATTATCCAATCAGGCTTGACCTAATCTCATGAGCCCTTTAAACCTGGATTTTGAGGTCAGAGACAGGAAGTCAGGAATTCTAAGCACAAGAGATTCAACAATGTCTGAAAATTTCTGCTGCTGGCTTTAAAGGTAAAAGGCACAGCCCCTCAGTCCTTAGAGAAAGTGAATCTAGGGACTGAATTCTACCAACAATCTGAAGGAGCTTGGAAGAGGATTGTAGCTCCAGGTGAGACATTATCTGTGACACCGTGACTTCTACCATGTGAGACCCTAAGCAGGGAAGCCTGGTATACTGTATTCATGGTCTGATTTCTGCCATACAGACTGTGAGTTAATACACTGGTATTGTTTTAAGCTGCTAAGTTTGTGGTAATTTGTTGCCACAGCAATAGAAAACTAATCATTTGGAGAAAAATTAACACTACCAAAAGAAGAAAAAAAACTAAAATCATTGTTTTCTGCTACCTCACTCTTCTATATCCCACATAAAATCATTTATTTTTTAGACTCTAAGGTTAGTTAAATAACATGAGGTTTATTTCCTACAAAATTTCCTACCAATACTTACAGGCCACAAGGCAAAATGTCTGGCTTTCTAAAAGATAACATCAGCTACTCTTAAAAAAGTTGTGTCAATATTAATTTAAGAGGTCTTTTGCACAAATGCTAGTATTGATAAATTGATTGTCTTCTTCTCATTCATTTAGTTTACAGAATATATAGTATACATCAGTTTAAATTATGTATGTGAACATTTATGTTTCTGACGGTTATTAATCATTCACAAGATGAATGTAAATGACAATTTCACAATGCATGTTTTAAATCTGCAGAACAAAGAGATAAAATCAAATACAATCTAGGTGATAAAAGGTTTCTGCACTAATCATACTGCTAAATCTTTATATGCTTTTGAGCAGAATGTGTTTTTTTCCCAGAGAAACTATTGATCTGTGTACTACTTTCTTCCAATAAATGACTTCACATTAAACTCAACTAACTCAGTTAAAGATTTTATCATCCTGAAAACTTATCATCTTCGTTTAAATCACTGGAATTTGTATTCTCACATTTCCCCGAGTTCATTAAAATTTGGTCCCCAAATAAAGTATATATTTTATATCTACCTAGAGTAAACTCAACTCTGATATACTTACATTGTTTTATAATCCTTATGTTCTAAATAATATCTCATTGCCATCATAACTTCATATAATTTCTTTATAATTATTTGTAATACAATATTTGCTATGTTTAAAATATGTTGAAAATTTAAAAAGTATTTTATGATTGATTTCAGCTGCTTTACCCACATTTTATATCAGAGGTTTTATTCCTTCTGTTAAAGTGATGAAGTTTTTGCCTCAAGGAATTTACATGCTAGTGAAAGAATATGACAATTAAAACATGAACTAACAATGAGAGTATAATTTCAGATTGTCAGGAATGCTATACAAAAGGATAAAAAAGAAGGAAGGATAAGCAAAGAATATGAGTGGAATATTTTAGATTGGATGGACGAGGGGTGTAGCTACGTGAGGAGAGAACAAAGTCATGAGAAAGAGTCAAGTAAAGATGGAAAAGAAAAGGCACATGTTACAACAAATATAATGGTCCTTGTCAGAGACAAACTTGGTACATTTGACAAATAGAAGAAAAAAAAAACAGAAAGACTGGGACATAATAAGAAAGGAGAAGAATGTTTTGAGGGGAAGTCACACATGAAGGAATGAAAGAAATCATGCAGGCCTTTAAAAAATAGACTTACCTGTAATGGCAAATTACATATAAATAAAGGATTTGATTTATTTTGACTTTATAATGTTCAAATTGTACTGCTTTATAGAGAAACGTGCTAGGGAAAAGAGAAGAAAGGGTATTGTTTATGGCTACTGATTTACTCGAAGAAATGCAGTACATGTAGTTCAACCATAAAAAATTAAGGTTTTGTGATTTACCAGAGCAACAGTATAAGTGATGAGACATGGTTGAATTTAAGAGATATATTTTGAAAACAGAGTTGCAGATGAAGTTTAAGCTGATGGCTTAAGGGTTGATGGTCAGTCTAAAATAAATCAAAGATAACTAACTTAATTTGGATTTTCCCTAAAAGCAGACCTTGAGAAGAATATTAGAATTTCAGATTTTTAATGAATTAATCTCATAAAAGACATATGAAGGAGTGAAGACAGTGAGATAGAGAAGGAAGACAAGGCAATATAAAGGTATGCTAATCTTGGAAGCTGATTCTTTTGAGATCTCTAGGGGAGTGTTTAGAATGCTTTTTTACATATCTCGTATAGCCATATAAAAGACAACACTGGGCAATTTACTTGCCAGCTTTTCTTCCTTGTTTATGAGCAATGGAACTTTTGGACATTTAATTTTCCTCTACACACACATTTCTAAGCTGTGCTTATTGTGGTCAAGTTGCTACCAAAAGCAATCTGATTATTTTGATATTTGGGACATCAATATTGGGTAAATAGCAGGGGAGGATGAGATGTGAAAGACACAACCTGGCCAACATGGTGAAACCCCGTCTCTACTAAAAATACAAAAATTAGCCAGGCATGGTGGCATGCACTTGTAACCGTAGCTACTCAGGAGGCTAAGGCAGGAAAATCGCTTGAACCCAGGAGGTGAAGGAGGTTGCAGTGAGCCAAGATCGTGCCATTGCACTCCAGCCTGGGCGACAGAGCGAGACTCTGTCACAACAAACAAACAAACAAACAAAAAACATCAAGTAGGCATTCATTAAATATTAATTGTACAACACGATGCTTAAAACCACTGACTGGTTAGCTATGCTAAAAGCTGATGGAACATTGAAATGTGAGAAAGTAAAAGTAGGAAGCATGGCCAACTTGCTTGAGTATTTCTTCCATAGTATAGAACAAAACAGAGCAGTAGCTAGAAAGCAAGGGTTGAATTTTTCATCAAGAATGTTACAGCATTCAGTATATCTTCAGAAATGTTAAGAAGAGAGAGAGGAAAGCAATAATGTAGTACAGGAGTTAATTATAGGAGAAGCCATTCAGTAGGTAAGAGATAGAATACTGTTACCAATTGATGTCCCATACTTCTAATAAAACTGGAATGAAGGCAAAATTTGCAAGTAAGATTCAGAATTTGAGATGGGGGAGTAAGATTGTAATGTTACTGGGTTTATTTTCTTAGTGAAATTAAAAGCATGGTCACATGTTATATTATGAGAGAAAAAGGAGAACTATTTGAAGTAACAACGGGTAAGAATTAATGACAGTCAACACCCCACAGAGCCAGGAAGATCAAAGAACAACAAAGAAGACAAATATCAAAATATCTACATATAGTCATTTAATATTTAAACTGCAGAAAACCAGTGACACAGAGAAAATCTTGATAGAAATCAGAGGAATAAAATAAATATAAATATACCTTACCTACTGAGTAATAATAAGACTTAGAGTAGACTTCTTATAAGAAAGCATGAAAGCGAAGTAAGAGTAAGCAAAACATCTAAAGTGTTGATAAAAACAAACAAAACATCCAAACCATCAAACTAGAAGTATATTTCCAATGAAATCATTCTTCTATAAAGAAAAATGGAGAGTTTTTCAGACATACATGCACATGCATATATACACACATACACACACACACACACACACACTCACAATTGAAGGAAATCATCACCAGTAGAACTTCTCTGCATAGATGTTGATAAGAAGTTCTTTAGGGAGAAGAAAAATGACATAGGCCAGAAACTCAAATCTATCAAACAAAAAAGCAGCAGAGAAAGAAGGTAAATGAAGAAAAATAAACAAAGATGACAATTTTCTTATTCTTAATTTATCTAAAAGATAACGCTGTTTGTAAGGTAATAATAGTAACAATGTATTGAATGATTAAAGCATACAAATAAATGACATGAATGTGACAATAATATCTTCAATGTTGAAAGGGAAGAACTGGGAATTCATTGATATAGATTACCTTCATTATCCATGAAGTAGTATAATGTTAATTTATGATGAAATAAGATTTGTCAAACATGTATATTGGAAATTCTAGAAGTATTACATAATTTTTAAAATGAGTAAGATTAATATGCTAAGGGATGAGATAAAATGGAGTCATAAAAAAATTACAACCAAAAAAGATAAAAACTGAAGGAAAAGAAAAAAAGAATAAATGTGACTAATAGAAATCAGTTACAAACATATTATATACTAAATATTTTCATCTAAAAATCTACATAAAATTATAGCTCAGAGTTAGTCTTAATGTTAAGACCAAATTAATGCATATAAATTAATAGATAATCTGTTAGGTAGTTGGCAGATCCCAGGATTTAATACAGAATATGTCCAAACAATCTAATTGTAGTACAGATGTATGAAAGAATTTCACTGAAAGTGTAGGAGAAAAAGTTGCCTAGCTAAATAACTAAAAGGAAAAGAAACCGTACATAAGAATTGTATGTAAGCACTGGACTCTTCTCAATAAATCACTTCATGTGGAATTGGGTTAACAATTCTGAAATGCTTATACAAGTATACTGGAAAGGAGCAATTTGGGAAATGAATGGCGGAGGATGGGAATTAGATAGATGACTGTTGGAGGAAACAGCTCCAGATAAGCAAAAGGAAGATGCTAGAATGATCCATGTAATAATATTAGAGTCATCGGTATGAACTAATGCTTAGCTTAAAATTGATATAGATGATTATGTATAAATTTTTACATATGCATGTATACATAGATTAGTATACATACATACATTTCCCATTCCATCAGCTGAGACTAACAGTAACAAACCCCAGAAGCAAGAAGTACACCTAACACTAAAATCTTCATTTCTATATTATTTATTTATTTATTTATTTATTTATTTATTGCGGTAGGATCTCTCTCACTCTTGCTGGAGTGCAGTGGCATGATCATAGCCCTCTGTAGCCTCAACCTCCTGGGCTCAAGGGATCCTTCCACCTCAGCCTCTTGAATAGTAGGAATACATGTGTGTGCCACCATGCTTGGCTATTTTTTTAAAAATTTTTTGTAGATATGAGGTCTCCTTATGTTGGCCAAGGCAGTCTCAAACTCCTGGCCTCAAGCAATCCTCCCACCTTGGCTTCCAAGAAGTGCTAGTATTATAAGCATGAGCCAGTATGCGTACCCTAAAATCTTCATGTCTAATGTCATTCTCCAATAAAAGGAGATAGGATTCATCGAAGAAACAGCTGATTCTAGGACTAGGAAAGAAAAGATACAAGACAAGCTGGTGCATTTCAGAGTACCATAATGTAAAGCATGCTCAAAACACACCACACACACAAACACACACACACACACACACACAAATTGATTTTGATATGTCAAAAGTACACAGGAGTCAACTGAAAGAGCTCCCGTTGTCTACATCTGAAAAAAGTTGAAGAACAAAATAAAATTGTATTAAAATATAACCCATAACATAAAATATACATCCATCAGTTTATACTGATATAAATAAATAATTCAATAAATAAATGAATGGAAGAGAAGAAACAAATCTCCCATGCAGAAGAATCTCAAATAATTTAGGCATCTCTCAAGAAAGTGGAACATAACTCTAATTATTAGGTGTGAGCTACACATAAAGATGTCCTTCTAGGTGACTGCGGTAAAAAGACTAAAAAGAATACCTTCACAATGCAGAAACCTGACAACACTACCTCAGCCAGGAGATGAAGGTAAATATCAACAGTGATATGTCAGGTTGATAGTTTGGACCATTGATATGATGTTTGGGAAAATGGCATTTTACATCTATGCCTTTCCTCCCCAAATCCCATAACCCAAGTCAAATTATGAGAAAAACACCAGACAAATCCTACTGAATAATATTCTACAAAATGTCTGACAAGTTATTCTCAAAATTGTGAAGGTCATCGAAAACAAGAAAAGTCCGAGAAATCATCAAAATTAAGGTAGGCAAATGTGACATGACAACTAAATACAATGCAGTATCCTGAATGGGCTTATGCATGAAACATAAAAAGAAAATATGAATAAAGCATGGCATTTACATAATGATAACAATAATAATATAAAAATCAATATCATTTCAGTAATTGCAATGAGTGTACAATGCTTACCTAAGAGTTTAATAATAGAACTTGTAGCAGGGTATGTGGAAATTGGAAACTCTGTATTATGATATCCTCACAGTTTTCTGCAAATCTAAAATTGTTCTAAAATAGTTTATTAAAAGTAAAAGACAACAAATAGTGATGAAATATGTGATAGAATTTATTTAGATGGTCTTTGGAGAAAGATGATAACTAAATTCAATGTCTCATCCTAGGGTTGGTGGCTTTTTAGGCACTTTGCAGTGGTGACACAGCAATGAATTAAGTCGCAGTAGCAGGTAGAGAGGTCATCTGTTGGCCTCTTTTAAAACCCACAAAATGGGCGTGGTGGCAAGTGCCTGTAATCCCAACTACTAGGGAAGCTGACGCATGAGAATCTGTTGAATCTGGGAGGCAGAGGTAGCATTCAGCCAAGATTGCCCACTGCACGCCAGCCTGGGTGATGGAGTGAGACTTGGTGTTTTCTTCCTCTTTTTTAAAAAAACACACAAAACTATGTGTCACTTAAGAGCCTAATATGTGTGGGTACCTCATACTATGCAGAAGAGAAATAGTTATATTCTCTTTATTTTTTGGTTTATATTTTTATTTTCATAGTTAAAATATAGTACATGTACAATGATCAGTTGTAATAGAAAACAGACACTAGAAACATTAAGCTCAAGTAATACAGTACCCATACTATGCCCTCCACATGACACACATACTAAGTTTAATCGGAAAATCATTATTTATATTCATTCAGATACATTTCAGAGACGATTTTCTGAATAAGTCTTCGCTTTCTTACAGCTTTTATCATACAAATTACATTTGTATATTTGGTTGTTTTCCTTCTGCTCTGAATAGTCCTTTTTTAGGTACAGTTGACAGAAACAACGTTGTCTGACAGAATGAAAAATTTAATGCTTAGCTTGAAATAAAAGGGAGCACTTAGTGTTGTGGATATGGAAAACAGAATTGGTGTGTATGGCATATTTTTGAGACAATTTATGACTCAAGAAGTTTTCTTTCTTTTTTTGTTTCATCTTTTATTGTCCCAAGTTTTATTAAGGAGAATTCACAATTTTATTTTCTGATATAACAACTTCAAGTATCCCATTAGCAGAGTGATTTTATTTTTATTTAATGTAGAGGAAAAGAATTAGTTCTTCTGGCATTTGTTACAAGGAACCTTTCTATTTCAGTTTCTATTAGTAAATTCTGATTCCGCCTCAAGGCTTGACAAAATCCAGAATTTGTACTGAGTTTATTCACATGTAGGGAAGGGAATTGGAAAGTAAATCTGATCTGCTGAGACTTAGATAGGCTTATTATCTTTAACACGTTATGTAGTCAAATACTGACTAAGTAAAACTTTCTGAGGAGAAAAAGAACTTGTATTCTTAAGTTTCATTGCCAAAGTACTTCTAAGTTACTATGCATTTTAAAATAAAATATTGGAAAATATATTACTGTTAATGAGAGATAAAGAAGTAAAATATGTTAATGGGTGTTTTGATACCTAAGTAGAATACACAATAAATACCCTACAATATTTAAATTGCACATATCTGAAAACCAACTTTAAATATTCAAATGAAAATTTAAATATATCAATAAAACCTACTACTTACTGTGTAATATCAATGAAAATGCTAAACATGAGAGTTTGAGGTTGAAGCATGCTCCAGATAAATTAAGATTTAAAAACATAAAATTGGCCAGAGGGCAGGAAACACCAATAATAAGAAACTAATTGAATTATAAATAAAGAAACTGTAGTTGCACATTTATCATAAATAAGGCACAGTTTAAGTTGTTGGAGGCTCTATCCACTTTTGAAAGAACAGAGAGAAATCAAAAGTCACATAATCCAGGGGAACTACAAAATACCAGAAAGATGAAGTCAAAGACCCAAAATATTATGACAGAATTAGAACCTGGAGTTATCGCAGGAGATGATCCCATGATTTGGAAACATGGTGAATTTGGAATGCCAACGGGGATAGTATGGAATGCATGGATAAAATAGAAGAAGGTAAGGTTAGAGATAGTGTAGCTGTGAGTCAATAATGAGATCCTTTATAAAATTCTTTGTGTTTTATTTTGAGAAACAAACTTTATCAACTAAAGTACAGCACTGATACGTAATTTCCTGTCTTTTGTCTTACACTTGCCAGTCAAACATCATTTTGCAAAGTTACTTGGTGTATTAGTCTGTTTTCACACTGCTATAAAGATACTACCCAAGACCGCGTAATTTATAAACAAAGGATGCTTAATTGACTTACAGTTCTGCATGGCTGGGAGGGCATCAGGAAACTTACAATCATGGCAGAAGGGGAAGCAGGCACATATTACATGGCTGCAGGCAAGAGAGAGGGAAGAGTGAAGGAAAAACTTCCAAAAACTTGTAAAATCATCAAATCTCATGAGAACTCAGTCAATATCACGAGAGCTGCATGGGGGAAACTGCCTCCAGATCCAATCACCTCCCTCCCTCAACACATGGGGATTATAGGTCCCCCCCTCAAAACGTAGGGATTATAATTTGAGATGAGATTTGGGTGGGGACACAGAGCCAAACCATATCACTTGGGTGACTTTACACCATTTTTCTACACTTCTTTAATTAGGTTATATTATACACTTCTAATAGTTAGGTTCTCTTGTTATAGTCTACCTTCTATGTCAGGATCCTCTGACATCTACTTTGACTTTTATTTTTTAATTGCACACATTAATGTTCACATTTTGTGCTGAAAATTTCTACAGATGCTGAAAATGCATAGAGTTATATATTTACCACTCCAGTAACACAAAAATTAGTTCTTCCATTCTAATAAAACCCCCTTCTCAAAATTTGCACCTTCACAAATCCCTGGCAATCACAGATCTATTTTACACATCTATAGCTTGCCTTTCACATAATGCCATATAAATGAAATCATACAGTGTGCAGCATTTCTCTGGTTTCTTCCACTTAGCACTATTAATCTAAGACGCATTCATATTCCTCCATGAATAAATAGCCAACTTTTTATTACTGAATATTATTCCATTGTATATTTGTACCGTAGTTTACACATTGACTCCAGGTTTGGCTTCTAAAAGTGTTTACATACCTATTTTTGTGTAGGCAGAATTTGTTCAGTATGTTTGATAAGTACATAGGAACAGGAATACCAAGCATTGTGGTAGGATTATTTCTGAATATATAAGAAATTGACAAACTCTCTTTCAAAGTGGCTCTACCATTTTTGCATTCCCACCATCAATAAATGTGGATTTCTCTTATTCTGCATCGACTCCAGCAATGAGCATCATCCTGTGATTTTCTACAGCCATTCCAATAAGTGGATAGAGATATCAAATTGTGATTTTAACTTGCATTCCTCTAATGATAAATGATGACATGGCCATCTTTCCTATGTTTATATGTCATCTGTATAATTTTGGTGAGTGGTTTGTTCATACTTCTTGCCTAATTTTAATTGGGGTTTTCATTTTCTTATTAAGTTTTAGGGGTTTTACTAAATCTTCTAGACAAAATTGTTTATTAGACATATTAATTGTAAATATTTTATCCAATATGTATAACTTTTATTTTTTCTTGCCTTATTTGCACTAGCTAGGACTTCCAGTACAATGTTGAAAAAGGGTAATGCCACAGGATATCTTTGCCTTCTTCTTAATATTTGTGGGTGTACTGGTCAGTATTTTGTGTCAATTTGGCAAGATATCATCCCCAGATATTCCACCAAATACTAATCTGGGTGTTATTTGAAGTTATTGTGTAAGTATGATTAACAGCTACAATCTGTTGACTTTAAGTAACACAGAATATCCTTGATAATCTGGGTGGACTTGATCCAATCAGTTGAAAAACCTTCAGAGCAGAACTGAGGTTATGTGAAGGAAGAAAATATTCTGCCTGTAAAGTATACCGTCAGCTCCTGCCATAGTTTCCAGCCTGCCCTTCCTGAGAGCCTGTCCTTCCTGGCAGCCTGCCCTGTGGATTGCAAACATGCCTCGTCAGTCCCCACAACAGTATAAGCCGATGTGTATAACACATCTATCTGTCTGCCTGTCTATTTATCGATGCAATATCCTAATAGTTATTTTTTTTCTGGTGGAATCCTGATTAATACAAAGGTATGGAATCCTCATTAAATGTTATTGTGACAACAAACTTTCAATTTATGCCATTTATTAAGCTATTTATGAAACATTCTAAGCTAGGTTTGACTTCAGGATTATTCATAATTTATTTGTATTTTTAATAATTTTATAACTGATTAAATCCCATTATAAGCATGTTGGACTTTACAGTCTCAATCAACTTTGTAGCCATGTATGAGACATCAAGTTCTAAATAAACATATTTTAATAGAAGTGCTAAATCATTAATGACTACATACCTTCCACCAACAGGCCAGCCACCACATGGAAACAAAGAACGTTAATCTTTATCTGTGGTCAGAGCTAGTCTTCACTGAGAAATTGACTACTGCTTACAGGAGGCTTAACACAAGAGAAGGGTTTCCTTTATAGCAGGTTCCAAACAAGCCAGCAAACAAATAAAGCATAAAAAATTTGAATAAAAAATAACTGTAATGAATTTTGACATAGAATTTAAATCTCTGGCAAAGAATTTGTATTTTTAATTGAAACAGTACTGCTTTGCAAAATGTATTAACATCTGTTATGTACAGGCTATTCCTAGGTTATCTGAATATTTTCATTGAAAGCAAGCATAATTTGCAGTTTCTTCATTGTTGATTTTTTAAATTAATGATTATATATAATTGCATTAATATATGTATATACCTTCTTTATAATTAAGTTATTAAAATATTGGTATCAAGTGTTTTAATTGATATGGCAGACTTATAAAACTACTACTAAAATTGTTTTTAAAAAATTGTAAATGGAAATATAAATGTCAAAAATACCAATTTTTTGAAAAAGTGAATGGTCATTACTCAAATAGGCAACAAGGTTAAAGGTTCTGTATCATCCATTTTATACCTATATTTTACTTGTGAGTTTACTGGAATGTATTGTCCTTGTTATAATTTTGTCCTGAAATAATTTTGATTCACATATGCATATAGGTTCTCATATACCCTAAGTATTATACATATAAATTGCATATTATGGACCCAGAAATTAAATGAGGTCTCAGTCTCAAATATTTCAGAAGTACTAAGGTATGTCAGTTCTCTGGGGGGAAAAAGGCTCATACTTAAATGTGCATTTAAAATTTTTCAAAAGTGTTTCCTTCTCATTCTACAGTACAAAACATGAAAACCATAATTTTCATCTCTTGAAATAAACATTTTTAAGAAGATAGCATTTCAGGTTTGGACAATATGTCATATCTTGCATGTCATTTTGCATAAGATGTACTGGTTCCACAGCTTTACCTTTAATGTAATTGAAGCTATGGAACCAGTACATCTTATGCAAAATGACATGCAAGATATAACATATTGTCCAAACCTGAAATGCTATCTTTTTTTAATTAAATGATGCATGAGATTACATAGATTACAAAATGTATTCATCTCCACTTTAATATTGTTTATTTAGAATTCCTTTACTAAACCTTATCACAATTTAGGCATATTTTTGTATCTTCCCAAATTAACTATCAACTAGTTATTGTACACACAAAACCTATTCCTTGAGAATTTGTCCATGTATTTTTTTCTACTTTATACATCCAGCTTCTCAAATATACCCACTCCTGTTCCAACTCATACTCAAATTCTCTCCATACTACCAGATAGAAATCAAATAAAATCAAGTTGCATAAAGCATACTCCTGAGTAAAGAGAGAGCCCATTAAGTTCTTTTATCAAAACCAGTACTTTACAATTTTGTACTACACTTATGATGCACTTCCAACTTTTTATTATAACCATTCATATAAAAAATTCTTATACTGTACAATTTTTAGGGCAGTTTCTCAAATTGCATGCTGTATTCTACTGCATGGGAATAGTGACACAAAATGAGTAAGAATTAAAGTACATATAGATATTGAGGCAAGACTGTTTGTGTAGTTAATGACAAAAATGACTATATCAAGCAGCTCTTGTATACAGAGTTATGGCCTAAAGTTTATTTACTAAATATTTCTAGGGAACAAGGATTTCTATCACATGTGACACTTGTAACTCTTTTTATCTTTTATTTTTATTTTATTTTTATTATATTTTATAATTTCAACTTTTCCTTTAGATTCAGGGAATGCAAGTATAGGTTTGTTAACTGGGTATATCGCAGGATGTTGAAGTATGGGGTACAACTGTTGCCATCTCTCAGATACTGAGCATAGTAATCGAGAGTCTTACAATCTTTGTCCCCCTCCATTCCTTCCCTCTCTATCAGTCCACAGTGTCTATTGTTGCCCTCTTTATGTCCATGAGTACCCAGTGTTTTGCTCCCACTTATAAGTGAAAACATATGGTATTTGGTTTTCTGTTCCTGTGTTAGTTCACTTAGGATAATGACATCCAGGTACATTTATGTTGCTGCAAAAGACATGATGTTGTTCTTTTTGTAGCTACATAGTATTCCATGATGTATATGTACTACATTTTCTTTTCCCAATCTAGCATTGATGGGCACCTAGGTTGTTGATTCCATGTATTTGCTATTGTGAACAGTGATCCTATCAACATACCTGTTCATGTATCTTTTTGATTGAATAATTTAATTTCTTTTGGATGTATATTCAGTAATTAGATTGTTGGACCAAGTGGTAGTTCTGTTTTAGGTTCTTTGAGAAATTGCCAAACTGCTTTCCACAGCGGCTGAACTAATTTACATTTTCACCAACAATGTATAAGCATTCCCTTATCTCTACAGCCTCCCCAGCATCGGCTGTATTTTGACTTTTTAATAATAGCCATTCTGATGGTCTGAGATGGTATCTCATTGTAGTTTTGATTTGCATTTCTCTGATGATGAGTAATGTCGAGCATTTTTCAATGTCCACTGGCCGCTTCTATGTCTTCTTTTGAGAATTGTCTTTTCATGTCTTTTGCCCATTTTTTAGTGGGGTTGTTTTTTGCTTGCTGATTTGTTTAAGTTTGTTATAGATTCTGAATATCAGACGTTTTTCAAATGCTTAGTTTGTGAATATTTTCTTCCATTCTGCAGGTTGTCTGTTTCTTCTGTTGATAGTTACTTTTGCTGCACAGATTTGTTAGTTTACTTATTTCCACTTGTCAATTTTTGTTTTTGTTGCAACTAATTTTTGAGAATTTAGTCATAAATTATTTCCCAAGGCTGGTGTCCCGAATATTGTTTCCTAGGTTTTCTTCAAGGATTCTTATAGTTTTGAGTTCTTACATTTAAATATTTAATCCATCTTGAGTTAATTTTGGTCTATGATGAAAGGGAGGGGTCCAGTTTTATTCTTCTGAGTATGACTAGCCAGTTTTCCCAGTGTCATTTATTGAATAGGGAGCCCTTTCCTCATTGTCTCTTTTCGTTGACTTTGTTGAAGATCAGATGGCTGTAAGGTTGCAACATTATTTCTGGGTTCTCTATCCTGTCCCATTCGTCTATGTCTCTGTCAGTAGAATACCTACAAACTGAATCCAGCAGCACGTCAAAAGGAGTAAGATCCTGTCATTTGTAACAGCATGGATGAAACTGGAGTTGATTATGTTATGTAAAATAATCCAGGAACAGGGACAAACTTTGGATGTTTTCATTTATTTGCGGGATCTAAAAATCAACACAACTGAACTTATCAAGATAAAGACTAGAATAATGGTTACCAGAGGCTGAAAAGGGTAGTGAGGGATGGTGCAGGGGACATGGGAATGGTTAATGGGAACATAAAATAGAACAAATGAATAAGATCTAGGACCTGTTAGCACAACAGGGTGACTATAGTCAACAGTAATGCAATTGTGCATTTTAAAATAACTAAAAGAGTACAACTGAATTCTTTGTAACACAAAGGGTAAAATGCTTGAGGAGGTGCATATCCAATGTAACCTGATGTGACCATGATTCACTGCATGCCTGTATCAAAATATGTTTTGTACCCCATGAATACATATACCTACTATATATCCACAAAATTTAAAAATTAAATATATTTATAAATACATATATGTATATATTTAACACTACTGAACTATACACTTAGAAATGGTTAAGGTGATACATTTTATGTTACATATTTTTTCCTATAATAAAAACTGTATTACTGAAGCTTTCTCAAAACTTCCTAAAATTGGAATAAATTTAAATAGGTAAAAATGAAAAAAAATGGCCATACTTCCCAAAATAATCTATAGATCCAGCGCTATCCCTAGCAAGCTACCAACAACATTTTTCATGGAATTAGAAAAATGTATTCACATAGAACCAAAAAAGAGCTTGGGACTAGCCCAAGCAATCCTAAGTGCAAAGAACAAAGCTGAAAGCATCATATAACCTGACTTCAAACTATACTATAAGGCTATGGTTATGGTAACCAAAACTGCATGGTACTGGTTTATTTTTTAAAAAGCAAAACAACAACAACAACAACAACTTTGAAATGTATAGCCCAGGACAACAACAACAACAACAACAACAACAACAACTTTGAAATGTATAGCCCAGGACAACAACAATAACAACAACAACAACTTTGAAATGTATAGCCCAGCTAATTAAAAACATATTAGATTTATCTTTGCTGCTAATAATATTTATTCCAATATTTTGCCACCTTTAGAAACCCTTCAATTACTCAGAACTATATTGTTATTTGCAGCCATGAATAAGAAGTTTCTCAGAAGATATATTTTTCATTTTCATCACAATTTTTAGGTGAAATAAACTCCCCTCTGCCCCATAAAACACCCTCTATAGAACCAAAAATGAAGTAATACAATAACTTTTTATGATGCAAATTAGGTTTAGTTGAGATAAAATTGATACTTTGCTGTAGAACTCCTAGATATGTTTTAGCAAACAATTGTTTACACCAGTTTATAATGATACAGTAAAAGGGGTTATTTCTCCTACAATTAAATAAACCGTTCTTGGGTCTATCCTTCTTACAAACAAAAGTCTTTTTCTCGTATTACTTTTTCTCTGGAATGTTTCTATTTTTTTGATATACATCAACCAAAACATCACTGCACACAGTATTCTGGTAGACTGGATACATGGGTTTATGAGACTAATATGCAAGTTGTTTTGTTCATAATGCTCCTTGTAACAAATCCCACCATTTTGTTGGCCATTTTGACTACAGCAGCTCATCGGAATGTGGTCCTTCAGAAGAGTCTGCCAAATCTACCTCTATTTCATCTTCTAGGCTTGTTACACATGGCTCAATGCCTATTATAATCTAAGTACAGCATACTTCTGACTATTGATTATAACAATGTTCCCTCTCTAAAAATTCCTTAACTATATTTCAATAATACTATAGTGGGTCTAGGTGTTATGAGTATTTTTCTAAAATCAAATAAATGATATAACACTAAATCACTCCCTGTGATCTAAGTGCTTTTTGGGTTTGGGTTAAATTTATTTTCATTGGGATTTAGTTTAAGACCATAAGGTCTACTTTTTAGAGGAAATACAGGATCACCAGTAGCTATCAAAGACATAGATTTTCTCTTCAGGCCTCTGGCTATATCCCACGTTAGTCAATGTCAAGCCAAAAACTATGGCAAGATATTTTTTAAAAAGGAATTGAGTGCTTTATTGCTGAACAAGTATATGATCAAGTTTTTAAATACAATATATACCAATATTGTTCTTACAGTCTACAATCTAAAGTGACATAAAAATGTCTTTATAGTCCATCAATTACACCATTATTTATCGTTTTCATTTATACATAAAAAATATTTTTTCTGATATGTGCTCTGAAATGAACTATGAGCAAGGAATACAATTCCAAATAAGTAATTTTATTTGCCCTCTTGAATTTAAAGGTCTAATGGGAGAGAGAGCACCATGACTAAATAATTGCTAAAAGGTAATAAATGTTATCTTAGAAGTTTGTACAAGAATTACAGAAGGTTAGCAAAGGGATCCACTAACTTCCACAACATAGGCCAAGCAGAAAATATGAGAGAAGAAAAACAGCGTAGAACCTATTTTGCACATGAGATATGGTGGGATTTAGAAAAATAAGTTATGGATTCTTAAATATTTTAAATATAAGGAAATTTATGTTTGTATTTGCATTTATGTAAGTGTATGTGTGCACATGAACATCTATGTGTGTGTATGGTGTATTTTTGTTATTTGAACCACTTACAAGCAAAATTTCAATACATATGAGATTATTGTTCTGTCAGTCTAATCCATGTACATTTCTCATTTTAGGTTCAGTAGCATACTGTTAACTTTCACTTAAAAAATTAGTATATTACGAATGTTGCTTAAACTTCTGGGGAACTCATCGAGACATTTTCTTAAAGTTGCAATCTAAGTCTACCTTGTGTTGATATAACACAATACCATGACTGGGTAAGTTATAAAGAAAAAAATATTCATTAGAGTCCTTGAAGCCAGGAAGTCCAAGGTCTTGGAGCTATCTAATGAAGTCCTTGTAGCTATGTCATTCCATGGCAGAAAGTGAAATAGCAAAAAAGTCCATCTGAGAGCAAGAGGGTAGAGGAGGGTGAGCTCACTTTTATCAGAAATTTATTTCTGCAATAATGTCATTAATCCACTCATGAAGGTGGATTCCCTCATGGCTTAATCACTTCTTAATACTGCCACAATGGAGATTACATTTGCACATGGTTTTTGGAGGGGGCATTCAAGCCATAGCATATTCTTAAAAAGTACATTGATTCTAATCATTTACGGGATCAAAAATTGTATATGTTGTGATCCATTTTCTTAAAAGAGTAAACACAATGAAAAATTACATGTGATAAGAAGATAATGGCTTGGTATGTTATTCCAACTTCCCAGTATTATTTTAATTCTAACAGTGCCTAAATGCTTTAAAGGAAGAAATAATTTGCAAATTCAATAATGGTGGTCCATTTTGGCCTATATATACTCTCCAATCAGATTTACAGTCAGCCATTTTTAAATCCTTTTTGTCCAGAACAAATAATAGCCCCATGAGGGAAGTAGTGAGATGGAGAAGAAAGAGTGCTTATCTTGGTTTAAATCCTGGCTCTGCTTTTTACTAGATGTATGCTATTGATCAATTTGGTTAAACATCAAAATTATCTAGAACCCTTCTTTCTCTTTGGATATGGTATATGCTTAAAACATGAGAATTTAAGGAAGAAACAAATGAGTTTCATAATGTCACCAGTAGTCTTTTCCTCTACACTCTTTTTCAGCATTCTAATTTTTTAAGTATTTCCTGATCATTAGCTTTCTTCAAGCTAAACCTATATTATGACATGCTTTGCGGACTACCTTTCTACCTCTCCTTCACTCTCACTATCTGATAGCTTTCTTTTTTTTTTTTTTTTTTTTTTTTTTTTCTTTTTTTTTTTTTTTTTTTTTATTTATTTATTTATTTTTTTTTATTATACTTTAGGGTTTTAGGGTACATGTGCACAATGTGCAGGTTTGTTACATATGTATCCATGTGCCATGTTGATTTCCTGCACCCATTAATTCGTCATTTAGCGATAGCTTTCTTTTTAAGTCTTTCCTGTATGTCTTCCTGCCTTACATGTATCTTTCCACAGTAATGTTTATTTACTAATAGATAACACAATGTAGATAAAGGAAACTGGATTTTGGATGTAAGCTATTTTTAACTGGGGTGAGATGATATCTCATTATTGTTTTAATTTTCATTTATCTGATGATCAATAATGTCAAACACCTTTTTATATGCCTGTTTGCTATTGTATGTCTTCAAGCAATGCCTATTCAAATATTTGGCCCATTTTTTGATCAGATTAATAGGCTTTTTCCTATGGAGTTGTTCAAGCTCCTTATGTATTCTGGTTATTAAACCCTTGACAGATGGGTAGCTTCCAAATATTTTCTCCCATTCTGTGGGTGGTCTCTTCACCTCATTGATTGTTTCTTTTGCTATACTGAAGCTTTTTAACTGGATGGGATTCCATTTGTCCATTATTGTTTTGGTTGCCTGTGCTTGTGGGGTATTGCTCAAGAAATGTTTGCCCAGATCAAAGTTATGGAGATTTTCCAAAAAAAGTTTTCTTTTAGTAGTTTCATAGTTTGAGGTCTTAGATTTAAGTCTTTAATCCAATTTTATTTTTGTATATGGTCTCATTTATTCTTCTGTATATGGATATACAGTTTTTTCAGCACCTTTTATTAAAGAGTCTATCTTTTCCCCAAAGTAAGTATTTGGCACTTTTCTCAAAAATGGTTTCACTGTAGGTGTGTGGATTTGTTTCTAGGTCCTCTCTTCCAGTCTACTGGTCTGTGTTTATGTCCGTAACTTGCTGTTTGTGGTTACTATAGCACTGTAGTGTAATTTGAAGTCAAGAAATGTGATTCCTGAAGTTTTGTTCCTTTTGTTTAAGATAGCTTTGGCTATGCTGGGTCTTTTGTCATTACATATAAATTTTTGGATTGTTTTTTCTATTTCTCTGAAAAATGTTTCTGCTGTTTTGAAAGGGATTGTATTGAATCTGTAGATTTTTGGGGGAGTAGTGTGAACATTTTAATATTTTAGTGATTCTTCCAATCCACGGCATCTGCTTCAATTTCTTTTTTGATGTCCCCATCAATTTATATTATCAGTGATTTACGGTTTTCATTTTACAGAAATTTCACTTTTTTGGTTAATTCCTAGGCATGTAATTTTTTGTGTGGCTATTGTAAATGGGATTAATTTTTCAAAATTCTTTCTCACATTGTTCACTCTTGGCATATAGAAATGCTGCCAATTTTTGTATGTTGATTTTGTATCTTGCAACTTTACTAAATTTATTTATCAGCTTTAATAGTTTTCCTGTGGAGGCTTTAGGTATTTTCAAATATAAGATTATATCATCTACAAACAACGAAATTGACTTTTTCTTTTACAATTTAGATGCCCTTTAAATTTTTCTTTTGTCTGACTGCTCTAGCTAGGACTTTCAGTACTATGCTGAGTATCAGTGGTGATATCAGTGGTGACAGTGGGCATCCTTGTCATGTTTCAGATCTTAGAGGTAAGGTCTTCACTTTTCCTCATTCAGTATAATACTATCTGAGAGTCTGCCATATACGTCTTTTATTATATTGAGTTATGTTCCAACTATCCCCAGTTTTTTGAGGATTTTTATCATAAAGGGATGTTGAATTTTATTAAAGGCTTTTTCAGCATCAATTGAAATGATCATATGGCTTTTATCCTCATTTTGTTGATATGTTGTATTATATTGTGTGTGTTTAAAAATGTTTTATTGAATATTTTAACATATTATGTTGCAGAAGGTGTTCAGGATCTGTTGTCAGTTAAAATTGAAGTGGCAATAGCTAATTTATCCCCTGCTTTATTGGGTCATTTTCTTTCTTTTTCTTCTTTTATTTGAATTTCAGGGCAACATGGGCAGGCTATGCAGGTTTGTTACAGAGGTAAACATGTGCCATGGTAGTTTGCTGCACAGATCATCCCATCACCTAGGTATTAAGCCCAGCATGCATTACTTATTCTTCTAGATACTCTCCCTCCCCCACTACCCACTTCCCACAGGCCCCAGTGTGTGTTGTTCCCTGCCATGTGTCGATGTGTTCTCATCATTCAGCTCCCACTTATAAGTGAGAAGATGCGGTGTTTGGTTTTCTGTTCTTGCATTAGTTTGCTGAGTATAATGGCTTCCAACTCCATACATGCCCCAGCAAAGGACAAGTTCTTGTTCCTTTTTTACGGCTGCATAGTATTCCATGGTGTACGTGTACCACATTTTATCTAGTTCATCACTGTTGGGCATGTAGGTTGATTCATGTCTTTGCTATTGTGAATGGTGCTGCACTGAACATATGTGTATCTTTTAATAGAATGATTTATATTTTGGGGGATATATACTCAGTAATGAGATTGCTGGGTCAAATGGTATTTCTGCCTCTAGGTGTTTGTGGAATTGCCACTCTGTCTTCCACAATGATTGAACTAATTTACAGTCCCAACAACAGTGTAAAAATGTTCTGTTTCTCTACAACCTCACCAGCCTCTGTTGTTCTTTGATGCTTTAATAATAACCACTCTGAATGGTGTGAGATAGTATCTCACTGTGATTTATGATTTGTGTATATTGATATCGTTTGCAACTTAATAGGTTGTATGTAGCTAGAAATTTGTCTGACTGGTGTGAGATGTTATCTCATTGTGGTTTGATTTATGTATATTGATATCAGTTTACAACTTAGTTAAGTTTTATGTAGTTAGAAATCTATTTTTTCTAGATTTTCCAATTTGTTGGCATATAATTGCTAATAGTAGGCACTAATGATCCTTTGAATTTCTACAATATCAGTGGTAATGTCTCTTTTTTCATTTCTGATTTTATTTATTTGTATCTTCTCTCTTGTTTTCTCAGTCTGGCTAAAAATTTCTCAATTTTATTTAACTTTTCAAAAAAACAACTTTTTGTTTTACTTTAGTATTTTTTATTTCAATTTCATTTATTTATACTGTGATCTTTATTATTTCTTTTCTTCCACTAACTTTGAGTTTGGTTTACCCTTGCTTTTCTGGTTTTTGAAGATGCACCATTAAATTTTTCATTTGAAGTTTTTCCTCTTTTTTGATGTAGAAACTTATAGCTATAAAATTCCCTCTTAGTACTGCTTTTGCTGTATCCCATAGGTTTCAGTATGTTGTGTTTCCATCATCAATTGTTTAAATACATTTTTCAATTTTCTTAATTTCTTGACTTACCCACTGGTCATTCAAGAGCATACGGTTTAGTTTCTGTGTGCTCGTAAACTTTCCAAAATTCCTCTTGCTATTAATTTCTAGTTTTATTTCACTGGGGTCAGAAAAGATGATTGATATTTTTCATTTTTTTGCATGTTTTCAGACTTGTTTTGTGACCTAACATATGGTCTATCATTGAGAATGATCCAAGTGCTGATGAAAAGAATGTGTATTCTGCAGCTCTTGGATAAAATGTCCTCTAAATATCTATTTGACCCATTTGGTTTATACTGTAGATAAAGTCTGATATTTCTATATTGATTTTCGTTCTGGAAGATCTGTCCAGTGCTAAAAGTGGAGTTTGAAGTCTTCAGTTATTATTGTATTGGGGCCTATCTCTCTCTTTAGCTCTAATGATTTTTTTAATACAGCTGGTGCTCCAGTGTTAGGTGCACATGTATTTAAAATTGTTATATCCTCCATGAACCCGGGAGGCGGAGCTTGCAGTGAGCCGAGATCGCGCCACTGCACTCCAGCCTGGGCAACAGAGCAAGACTCCGTCTCAAAAAAAAAAAAAAAAAATTGTGATATCCTCTAGTTGAATTGGCCATTTTATCATTTTATAATGACCTTCTTTGTCTCTTCTTACAGTTTTTGTCTTGAAGCTTATTTTGTCATATAAGTATCATGACTTGTGCTCTGTTTTCATTTCCATTGATGTGGAAAATCTTTTCCTATCCCTTTTTGTCCAGTCCATATGTGTCTTCAGAGGTGAAGTGTGTTTCCTGTAGGAAACAGATCAATGAGTGTTCTTTTTTCATTCATTCATAGCATATGTCTTTTAATTAGAGAATTTAGTCCATTTACATTCAATTACTATATATAAGTAAGATCTTACTCCTCCCGTTTTGTTATTTGTTTTCTGGTTCTTTTATGATCTTATGTTGCTTCTTTCTTTTCATCCTGTCTTCCTCTAATGATGATGATTTTCCCTGTTAATATGATTTAGTTTCTTGCTTTCTATATTTTATGTATCCATTGCATGTTTTTGGTTTGAGGTTACCATGAAGGTTATTATGAACTTATAACCCATTATATTAACCTGATAACAACTTAACTATTTGCATAAACAACAAACCAAACAAGCAAAAAGGAAACTAATAATAACTCTATGCTTTAATTTCAACCTCCTGCTTTTTAACCTTTTCTTGTTTCTATTTTTATGTTATTGTGCTATGTTTTAAAAAGTTGCAGTTATAATTTTTGACTGGTTCATCATTTAGTCTTTTTACTTAGGATAAGAGTCATTTACACACCATAGTTACAATGTTATTCTGGGTTTTTCTGTGTATAACTATTACCAGTTAATCTTGTACCTTCAGGTGATTATTTAGTGCTCATTAATGTCTTTTTCTTTCTGACTGAAATATTCTCTTTAGCATTTCTTGTAGGGAGACCTGACATTGGTTAAAAAAAAAAATCCCTCAGCTTTTGTCTTGAAAAGTATTTTAATTATCCTTCTAGTGTGAAGAGTATTTTCACCAGTATCCTATTCTAGAGTAATAGTTATTTTTCTCCCACACTTTAATTGTGCCATACCCCTCTCTCCTAGCCTGTAAGATTCCATCTTAGAAGTCTGCTGATGTATTGGAGCATCAATGTCTGTTATTTGTTTCTTTTCTCTTTCTGCTTTTAGGATCCTTTCTTTATCTTTGACCATTGGGAGTTTGATTATTAAATGCTTTGTGACCGACTTCTTTGGGTTAAATCTGCTTGGTGTTCTATAAACTTCTTGTACTTGGAAATTTACATCTTTCTCTTGAGAACTTCTCTGTTATTATCCCTTTGAATAAACTTTCTACCCTTATCTCTTTCTCTACATCCTTTTTAAGGCCAGTAACTCTTAGATTTGCTCTTTTGATGCTATTTTCTAGATCCTGTAGGTGTGCTTTATTGTTTTTTACTTTTTGTTCTTTGTCTCCTCTGACTGTGTATTTTCAAATAGTCTGTTTTCAAGCTCACTAATCATTTCAATTCCACTATTAAAAGACTCTGATGCAATATTCAGGATACCTATTAAATGTTTCAGCTTCAGAATTTCTGCTTGATTCTGTTTAATTCTTCTAATCTCTTTATTACATTTGTCTGATAGAATTCTAAATTCTTTCTTGGTGTTCTCCTGAATTTCTTGAAGTTTCCTGAACACAGCCATTTTAAATTCTGTCTGAAATGCTGCATATCTCTGTTTCTCCAGGATTGGTTCCTTGTGCCTTATTTAGTTCATTTGGTGACATCATGTTTTCTTGGATTGTGTTCATGCTAGTAGATGTTCTGTGGTGTCTGGGCATTTACGTGTTAGGTATTTATAGTAGTCTTTACTCTCTGAGCTTATTTATAGTCATTCTTCTTTAGTAGAGTTTCCAGATATTTGAAAGGACTTACGTGTTGTTATCTAAGCTCTATCTGCTTTAAGGGGCACCCCAAGCCCAATAAAACTGTGGTTCTTGTAGACTCATAGAAGGACCACCTTGATGGTCTTAGACACGATCTGGGAGAATTATCTGGATTACCAGGCAGAGACTGTGGTTCTTTCCTGTTTCTTTCTCCCAGACATACAGAGTCTCTCACTCTGTTCTTAGCCACCTAAAACTGCAGGTGGAGTGACATAAGCACCCTCAGGGCCACTCTTGATAATACTTTGCTGGGTCAGACCTGAAGCCAGCACAATTCTGTGTCTTGCCCAAGGCCCACTGTAACCCCTCCCTGGCTACTGCTTATGTTCACTCAAGGCCCTGGGGCTCTGCAATCAGGGAGCAAAGCCAGCTGGACCTGGGCCTTCCCTTCTGAGCAGCATGGTCCCTAGACCCTGGATGGGCCAAAGGGTGCTGTCCGATAGTCAGGGACTAGGGCCAAAACCTTAGAAGTCTACCTGATGTTCTATTGTATTCCAGCTGAGCTGGCACTCAAATCACAAGATGCTGACCTTTCTAATCTTCCCTTCCCTTTTCTTTCTTTTTTTTTATGTATCCGATATATTTTATTCTTTTATTATACTTTAAGTTTTAGGGTACATGTGCACAATGTGCAGGTTTGTTACATATGTATACATGTGCCATGTTGGTGTGCTGCACCCATTAACTCATCATTCAACATTAAGTATTATCTCCTAATGCTATCCTTCCCCCCTCCCCCTACCCCACAACAGGCCCTGGTGTGTGATGTTCCTCTTCCTATGTCCATGTGTTCTCATTGTTCAGTTCCCACCTATGAGTGAGAACATGTGGTGTTTGGTTTTTCGTCCTTGTGACAGTTTGCTGAGAATGATGGTTTCCAGCTTCATCCATGTCCCTACAAAGGACATGAACTCATCATTTTTTATGGCTGCATAGTATTCCATGGTGTATATGTGCCACATTTTCTTAATCCAGTCTGTCATTGTTGGACGCTTGGGTTGGTTCCAAGTCTTTGCTATTGTGAATAGTGCCACTATAAACATACGCGTGCATGTGTCTTTATAGCAGCATGATTTGTAATCCTTTGGGTATATACCCAGTAATGGGATGGCTGGGTCAAATGGTATTTCTAGTTCTAGATCCCTGAGGAATTGCCACACTGACTTCCACAATGGTTGAACTAGTTTACAGTCCCACCAACAGTGTAAAATTGTTCCTATTTCTCCACATCCTCTCCAGCACCTGTTGTTTCCTGACTTTTTAATGATCGCCATTCTAACTGGTGTGAGATGGTATCTCATTGTGGTTTTGATTTGCATTTCTCTGATGGCCAGTGATGATGAGCATTTTTTCATGTGTTTTTTGGCTGCATAAATGTCTTCTTTTGAGAAGTGTCTGTTCATGTCCTTCGCCCACTTGTTGATGGGGTTGTTTGTTTTTTTCTTGTACATTTGTTTGAGTTCATTGTAGATTCTGGATATTAGCCCTTTGTCAGATGAGTAGGTTGCAAAAATTTTCTCCCATTCTGTAGGTTGCCTGTTCAATCTGATGGTAGTTTCTTTTGCTGTGCAGAAGCTCTTTAGTTTAATTAGATCCCATTCATCAATTTTGGCTTTTGTTGCCAATGCTTTTGGTGTTTTAGACATGAAGTCCTTGCCCACGCCTATGACCTGAATGGTATTGCCTAGGTTTTCTTCTAGGATTTTTATGGTTTTAGGTCTAACATTTAAGTCTTTAATCTATCTTGATTTAATTTTTATATAAGGTGTAAGGAAGGGATCCAGTTTCAGCTTTCTACATATGACTAGCCGGTTTTCCCAGCACCATTTCACTTTGCAGCCACCACCACCGCAGTACAGAGAGTACTGTCGATTACCACAGACATTTCCTTAATGCCCAAGGTCCTTAAGTCAGCTGGCCATTGAATGCTGCCTGATCTGGGACACACCCTGGGCAGTGGACTCCCCTCTAACTCAGAACAGGTCCAGAACTGCCATTCAAGAGTCAAGTCCTAGAATTGGGGACCCCAAAAGCCCACTTGGTTCTCTATCTCCCTGTGGCTATGCTGATACCTAAGGTTCAAGACTAAGTCCCCTTTAATTTTCCCTGTTTCTCTCAAGCAAAAGGAGTTTTGCCCCATAGTTACCACAGCTGGTAATGTACTGAGTCTCATCTGAAGCCAGCATGTCTCAGAAGCTTATCCAAGGTTCTCAATGTAGCACTTGAGTATTGCTACTGGTTACTCAGAGCCCAAGGGCTCTTCAGCTAGCAGGTGATGAATGCAGCCAGGACTGAGTCCTTTCCTTCAAGACAATAGGTGACTTTCTGGCCCAGGGTGTGTCTAGAAATGTTATCTGGGAGCTAGGGCCTGAAGTGTGGGCCTCAAAGTTCTGACATGTTCCCTATTCTGCTGTGGCTGAGCTAGTATCGAAGATGCTAGACAAGGTCCTCCCCACTCTTCCCTCTCCTGTCCTCAAGCAGAAGGAAGGGTCTCTTTTGGAGCCTTGATCTATGTAAACTGGAGTTAGGGAAGGGGTGGTGCCAGCACTCCCTTGGCTTCCCCAGCTGGTGTTTCAGTATGTCATGCACCCCCTCAGTCCACTGTTTCTGGGCCTAGTTCAGCTCAAGGACTGACCTAAGAGTTGCAGTCTTTATGGACTAGACTGGTTTTCAAGTTTACATGGAGACACAGAGTGCTGTAACTATCGGTAGTGGGGTTTGCAGGCACTCAAGTTTGGAATACCGCCACCAGGGATTCCCCTCTGGCTAGGGCTGGATTCAGTGCTCCCACTGTGGGCAGGTGTTAGCTGAGTTTGGTCTGGTTTTCCCTTCTGCTGTAACAGGACAGGATATGCTCTAACAGGACAGGACAGAATTCAGTTCAATACCTCACAATTGCTGTGTTATCTTTCTCCTAGTATCCAGGGAACTCTCCACACCACACCACTGCTGCTACCAAGGGTGAGGGAGGGGTGGCCTCAGAGATTCAGGACTGCTTTTTCTACCTCTTCATTTCCTCTTTCAGTGATATGCAGTTAAAACCAGGTACTATGAGCGCTCACCTGATTTTTGGTTCTTATGAAGGTGGGTTTTTTTTTTTAATTTTCTGTGAAGATACTTGTTAACTTGATGTTCTTGTGAGGGGCATGATAGATGGAACTTTCTATTATCCCATCTTGCTCCACCTCTATCCCTACATCATTTTATATAAGAGACTTGCTTATCCATGGATTTTGGTATCCACAGGGGTTCTGGAACCAATCCCCAGTATACAGTGGTGACTGTATACAAATCACAGGAAATGACAAAGCCAATCAAAGATGATTTCTCTCCACTGAGAGAGGTGTGCTTGGTACCTTTTTCAAACATATTATGCTAGTTATTATTACCACATGTGCATAATCATAATGACAAATACTTTAATATCGTGGTTATCATAATAGCATTTTGCTAAAAGCATGTGCATCATTTACTTGTATACAGATATACTTCCATTTTCATTCTTTCTAAGCTTTGGTGGTAAGTGAATCAGTTATTTTGAAAAAAAAAAAAATGTGTATGTCCATGTTTTGTTTCTTGTTTCATTTTGTTTTGTTGCATGAACAGATGACCAAAGTAGACAACACAGGTTTGAACTTCAAGGGTCCAATTATGCATGAATTTTTTTCTAACCAAAAAGGGATTGAAAATATACTATTTATGGGATGCAAACCCCACATAGGCAGAGGGGCAAATTTTCATTTAAGTGGCTCCATAGGGCCACCTGTGGGACTTGATTGTGCATGGAATTTAGTCTACACAGAGGTTCTGGAGTCAATTCCATGGGCATACTAAGGGATAGCTGTATTTAAAAGACTGAACTTCATAACTGGATTAAAGATATTGTCCAAAACACAGAAGCATTACATAAAAACAAATGGAAAAGAAAGAAAGGATCTTTTTTTTTTAAGAGTAGTTACAGTTTCTCCGATTTCACAAAACCATAGTATAGAGGATTGTAAATACATTTAGAAAAATTGTCCTGATTTTACTTCCAGAAGTTTTTTATCTCATTTACAAATGAAGAAGCTAGCGAGCTAATAATTTACCTACTATGATCTCTAAAGAAGCCACAATTTAAGGATGCACATTAAATAAAGTTACCTCAATTCTCCAACCTGAAGGGACCAAGTAAGGAAAAATATACAGGTACCATCTCATATGTTGTCTGTTGCTGGAGGAAGTAATGTAATATACAAATTTTGGTGACATCCAAGGAATATGTGGCCACATCTGACTTTCAAACTACATGTCATTTTGAGCATTACTGATCTCCTAATAAGCCCTTTATTACCATGCCACAAATTGGGATTAAAAGGCAGTCATAATCACACATTATTAAGGGAGTTATACCTCACCCCAATCATATTGCAAATCTCATTGTTTTATTAGGAAAATGACTAAACAACATAGGTCTATATGATGGAATGTAGTAGTTTTTCTAATTGGTAAAGTGTACTCTGTCAAGGATTTCTAATTCTGCTAGTGAAGAATGATATCCTGGCATATGTCTTAAAAAATTAGAGTTGAAAAATCCTTAACCTTAATGTCCCAAAACTGTTTCTGTGATTTTTATATTAGAAACACAGACTTATTGTTACTAAAAAATGCCAATTACTAGAAAGTTTGCTTTCTGTTTTTTTAAAAAAAGAACAATAAAGAAAATTCAACTAATTACTCAAAGAGAAAGTGAAATAAAGGAATTTCTACTATGTTACTACCTAAAATTATTTCAAATTTATACTGGAATTAGTCTAGACAGGGCAATCAGTTCATCTTCCACCAAAGTACATGCTGATATCTTAAAACTTCAGGTTGGCTTTTTTCCAATATGACATACACCATGCTGTGAAACCAGTCACAGGGTAGGGCATTTATTTATGTCCAATTGATTTTTCACTTTAGAGTGGCCAGCTGAAATCTTGTCTACATTTAAATATGAACATTTAAAGTCTTCTGACCTATAAAATTTTAAATGATGTCAGATGAATACTGGGAAAAGTATTTTCCATATATGCTAATACAGCATTTTGTTATTTTTTATTGCGTAGCTTAACATATTAAATTTCATTTATCTTCTTTTCTTATCCTTTATACCAGGGATGTCTAATATTTTGGCTTCCCTGGGCCACTTCAGAAGATGGAGAATTATTGGGGCCACACATAAAATGCACTGACGCCAACGATAGCTGATGTGCTTATAAAAATCGCAAAAAATGCTCATACTGTTTTAAGAAGGTTTATTAACTTGTGTTGGGCAGCATTCAAAGCTGTCCCGAGCAACAGGCAGCCCACGGGCTGTGGGTTAGACAAGCTTGCTTTAGACTCTGTTGTTCGGGAGCACGTAAAACCTTTTATTCATCATGTTACCCCTACTCCAGAGGTTGGCATAAGTAGGTACTTAGTTTATGATTAAAGAGGAAACATTTTAAAAATTCTAAATTTTATTAAATTATTTTTCTCCCCAGTCACCCCTTACACTTGTAAAACACTCGCTATGTACTATAAAAATCGTGTTGCCTCCTCTAAGTCCACAAAATACTCACATTTGGATTAAATCCATATAATATAAGGAGTTTTTAAGGCTCAATACTTATCTGCTTTCAACTTTATGCTTCATTGTGAAGATCAGTATCATTCTAAGTTCATCATATTAATCATACCTCTTTTTAATGACTTCTGTTATGTGTCCCAAATGCTTCTGTCTTTCAGTCACTTTCTGCTAAAAAAAAAAAAAAAAAAAAAAAAATTACCTTAGACATTAGTTGCTATTTTACCAGTATTTCTCATTCAGGAAAGCTCAAAATTATCAATGCAAAGTAGAAAGCATATTCACCAACAAAAATTTCACTTCTCTTACTTTCTCCACCCAATAACACCTTTTTTTCTACCTTTCCAAGATTACAGCTGCTACAACTAGATTCCATGCTAGAGGGATTCTGAAAGAGGTCACTGATCCTCTTTGCACCTGGACTCCCAATCTTGTTGACTTAAACCTATATTACCTGACACTCCCATATTTTTCTTAGTAGTCTTGTTATTTATCTGCTCCCCTTTATTTGACTGATATTTTAATGTATGTAGGTCTTTCTTGACTGCTTTGCCTGTAGAATATTTCAGACTTTTTCTAAATAGAACTGCTTCATTGTCATCAATGTAAAATCTAGCACTTGAGGAGATATAAGCATGATATCATCTGTCTGAATATACACTCAACATACCACAATAGTAAATCATAGAGACTAAGATTTTATATTTTTTTGGTTGAAAGTAATACTATCACTATACTTGTCTATGTGAAACTTCTGTGTGGATTTTCAGTTTTCCACATCAGAGCTTTATATAGAATTTTCTTATTATAGAAGATAAAAGCCATGAAGATTCTTACATTTTTATCTTTTGAATGATTTTTATACAGTAAATCCTTCATGACACTGAAGAAGATAAAAGTAGAACCATTTTGACAGAAGTGGGATAGACAGGGGTCCCTGAAGCCTACATTGCATTCTCATATTGGCCTCCTTGATTGTCCATTGGTCACTATCTTGTTTAGTTTGAATAAAACTAGTGTCTTTGGATATTTACATTTGAAGAAAACTGAGGTCCAGTGATATGCAAATAAGTTACAGAGCTGGAATTGAAAATGTCCCTTATATGCAGTCTAACATACAATCTATGGATGTTCATGCGAACAGGTATTAATTTTTAAGTTAGTATTATTGGTCTGAATCTCCTTATGAGTATCATTCTTCCTTGTTCTGTCAAGTAACAACATTGTTACCATAATACTAGAAAAAGCAATCAGTTAGTGTCAAGTTTGAATTGTCTACTGTAATATCATAAAAATATTATGCATCAGTAAGGCATCAGATATAATCCTGATAAAATACATTAACTTACATTTGTTTAGTAATCCTCATTTAAAAACAAAACCAAACCTTTACATTTATTACCTTTTCTCTTCTCACAATAATTCTGAGAGTCAGTTTCTATTACGCCTATTTTAAAGACTGTAGGAAGCAATCATAAGATCATACATTTTGTAAGTTGCAATGTTCAGACTCAAACTCAGGAAAGAAGCAATCTCAGTGCTCTCACCAGCATACGTATTATACCAAAGTCATTTCTCGTTTTCAGATAAGTGCAAACATTCACTCATACACAGAGCAGTGGAATTTCCCAGAAGCTTTTCCTCCATCGCACTGAGTTCAGGAATAGTTCCAGTTATGTAAGATGAATAAGTTCTAGAGATCTCCTGTGTAATAGTGTGCCTATAGTTAATGATATTGTATTATACACTTAAAATTTTAAAGGGATAAATCCTTACCACAATAAATAAAAATTAGAGGAAAAAGGAATGTCAATTGCTTATCTTAATACTTTATATCCACTGGAGAATAAGTCACAAATAAAGATTTTGACCTTAAAAAGAAAAATGAATTTTCATTACGCGCGCACACACACACATATACACACACACTATCTCCTCATGTCTAAGAGTAATCTTATATTGTTATAAATATCTGGGGAGTTTTTAAACTTGTTTTCTTTAAGCTTATTTCTATTCTGAGAATAAGCAATAAAGTGAATAAAAGCTTGGCAGGAGGAAAAGAAATAAACCACCTATGTTGATGTTATATACAGTCCTTTAGTCTTAATTCTGGCAATTTAGACAAGTTTTATGGGATCAGAAGCATGTGTAGTTTCTCTTAATATACTTGTCATCCTTGCATAATTTTAATAACCAAAAATATAAATGCTATAGAGAAGTGAAATTGATAGCCTTTTTGTTAGTCTAGCGTTGAATAACAGTCTAGCTTTAAATGTCACTATTATAGTGTGATTTTAGAGATGATCTTTCCAGTATCTGACAAAATTAGCCAGAAGTAGAGTGACTGGGGCAATTTACATAGACAAGCTTCTTAGGAAGCAAATTAGCATATAAAGTTGAAGAATGAAATATATTCCATTTATGATGTGACACTTGTCAAAATTCATTTTTATTAAAGCTGGGTAAGTGGATATTATTTAATCTAATTAAATAGCTACAAACTATAGGGAAAATTAGAATTTTTGAATTAAAATAGAGCAAAGGTGGTTGGAGGAAAGATAGCATGACTCAGAAACTGTTCATTCCTCAAGTAGATTGAGAAATAAAGCCGTTGATGTGTATAACCATCCTTCGGGCTAAGCTAAATGTGCACAGAGCATCTTCCCTCAGGAGTAAGGGGATAGCATAACATGGTTCTCAAGACTTCTGGGAAGATCTGAGAGCTTCCATATTGTCCCTTAAATATCTGACCCAAGATATTCATACTTCAAATACCTTGCATAATGAAAACACCCTTCAGATACTTCTAAGCCATAATCAGTCAAGAAATATTTAGTGTGTGTGAATTGATATTACAACAGACTTTAAAGAGTAGAAAAAAGAATTGAATTTGATAGTTGGGATTAAGGGAATATTGATAGCATCAAAAGTCACTATGCACTATATGTTCTACATTTGGCCTAAAATTGATGCTGGTCAGTATAACTGAAATCCTCACTTAGATTAATAAATTCATAATTTATATAACTATCCATTAGAAGATACATATGATGCATATCTATAAAAGCTGTCAGATGTAAACATTTCAGATGGATACACACACACACACACACACACACTTTGGTTTTCTATATTAAATTCACACTCCTGTTTTCTCAAGCAACCCCTCTATTTGTCTCTGCCCTTTAAAGCACCTCTGACTTGTCTTGCTTAAGCTAATGTGATTTACAATTAGCATTATTATAAGTATGTGGCTTTATTTCTATCAAAAGTTTTCTTGACAAATTCATTTCTCACTTTGATTCAATATTAAAACATGGTCTTTTGTGGCAAAAAGCCCTTACCAGCAAACACTCTTTTCACACCAAAAAAAGTGAGACTAAGATAATTGGCAAAATGCAAGAAGGTTGAAGATATGTACGTTCTTATTGGATCTTTGATCTTTAATTCTTTCACTTTTTGAGTTCTTTATCTATTAGCAATAAAATCTCCTTGTTTATTGTACATTTTGAATGTTTTGTCCTAGTTTTTCAATTACCTTTTGACTTTACTTATTTGTGTCATGCAAATGTTTCTAATATTTATGTAGCCACAGTAAATCATATATTGTCTGGATTTTTAGTCATATTACAAAGACTTGCACTGCTTCACATTTAAAGAGGAATTTGCCCATCTATTTTTCTAGTCTTCTATGGTTTAAGTTTTTTTGCATTTAGAGGCTTAATCCATTAGGAGTTTATGTATGGTGTGAGATATTTTATCTAAAGGCTGTCAGATGTTATGGTACCACTTATTTAAAAGCTCATCTTTCTCCAGTGATTTCAAATGTTTGTTGTGTCAATTACTCAAATTTCATAGATAGATAGATAGATAGATAGATGATAGATAGATAGATAGATAGATAGGTGATAGACATATATATATATCCATGTGCCAGTAGTACACTATTTTCATTACAGCAAATATTTATACTGTGTTTTGGTACTGGTAGAGCTTTTGATCCTAGGGCTGCTGTAACAAATTACCACCAACTGGGGAGCTTAAAACAATAGAAATTTATTCTCTCACAATAATGTAAGCTGGAAGTCCTAAATCAAAGTGTTGGAGGGACCATGCTATCTTTGAGGGTATTAGAGAAGAAGCTGTTCCATGCCCTTCTCTTAGCTTCTGGTGAAGCTACACATCCATGGCACTATTTAGCTTGTAGACATACTACTACTATCTCTGCCTCCATCAACACATAGTATTCTCCCTGTAAGTCTATCTCTGTATCTTTTCTTTTAATGACACCAGTTATATTAGATTAAGGGTTCAACCTATTCCATTATGATTTAATTCTATGTGCAATAACCTTATTTCCAAATGTCATACATGGATGTTCCAAAGGGTTACGATTTCATATATATTAATGAGAGACAAAATTAAACCCATAATACCACCACCACATCATAGTTTTACGTTTTGTGTATTTATTTTCTCCAGTATTTACCTGGCTATTATTGATTTGAATGTTTGGTTTTCCTTATAAACTCCAGAATCATCATCTTCAACTCCAAAAATAGCTGGTTGGAATTTTTATTGGAGTTAGGTTGTATTTATAAATTAATTTAGAGACATCTAATATCTTTATTCTAAAATCTCATCCAAGAACAGTGTTTATTCCATTTGTTCAAATCTGTTATTATTTTTTAACATTTTAACAGTATTTTAAATATTTTTTCGCCTAGGTTTTATACATTCTTATCAAATGTGGAAAGGAGCAGGATTTGATGTGTGAAATTGTCTCCTTGTTTACATCGACTTTTTTTTATTTTAAAATATTTTTATATTAGTGTGTTTTAAAAGAGTTCTAGTTTATTGGCACCCTTTTCTGTTAGTTTAGTACTTTAGTGGCAATATTTTTGTTTGTTTGCTTCTTTAATTCAGTGGTGGGTATGGGTTGCCCACAATACCAGGGAGGTTAGCTCTGATTTTGTGGTTTTCAACTTTTGTTTTTCTTTTTCTTTGCTGAAGATTGGCTATTTCTTTCACTTCGCCTTTTTAAAAAATCTCCCAAAACTATGTGTTTAGAAGACAGTCTCTTTAAGACATGCTTGCCTTTTAAAAGCATCTTTTACTGGCATACACCTTCAATTTTCCCAGAAGTTTTCTGGGAATATGTGCTTATTCCTGTCTTTAAGTTAGTCTATAACAAAGTTTCTATTAATATGCTCATGGGAAATGGTTAAGGCGCAATGTGGTACCAGAAAGATAGATTCTTAACTGATATACCAACATTAAATGATCTACGAAGATTAAATGCCTTTATTGATTTTCATGTCATATAAATGCAAATTCTTTCCAGTTAGCAGAAGTGACTATCCATTTTTACCTCTTCAATGGTATTAATATTAGTCATGTACCAGCTATCGTACTGTGTGTTGGCTTTAATAATGTGACGTGGTCCTGATTCTGGCAAACAGTGCCCAGAAAGTGGCTTTTTCAAAAACATGATCCTGCCATAGTGTTTTTCTTCTTTACAGTTGTCTACTAGACTGTGTCTTTGATAACTAAGATGCTTTTTAAATATATATGTTTGTAATTTGATGATTAAAATGATTAGACTGTCTAAAGCTGTTTGTCCCATTGAAGACAATCATGTAGTTAAAAAATATCTGAAGGAAAGCTAACGCATATTAACAATAAATAAAAATCGTACTGAAATAAATAAAAATATAAAAATAATTTGCAAAATACAATTTTCAGATGATCCTCATTTAAAATAAAAACTTAATGTGAGAAAATTACATCTGATTAAAAGCTTTAGACATTTTCTCAGAGTATATTTCAAGTAAATTCTAGCTTAACATACATTATTGACATTGTATAAAGGGATATGCTTGCAAATATTGAAACACAAAAATAGACATATTCAAAAGTTTTTCGGGGGCAGCCACTTTTTACTAACTATCTGTTTGATTAAAATACAAACCATATCACTTTTAAATAAAACATATTTATAAATTTGAATTGTATAATAAATCAAGATTATCATCACATCTGCCCTAATGGTGTGTATTAAATAAAACTGTTAAAATTATTAAATGTGTGTTAAGTGTGTATACAAAGCACTGCATAATTTTATATCTCAAAGGGTGTTTAAATCATGTTTTACTGTATTTCTCAAGTATCTCCACAGTAAAGACATATGTCAAAACAAACTCTCAGTGCACAAAACAAGGGACTTTTATAACGGTATTATAAGATTCTGCAAAGTATAAGCCTAACTACCAAAATGGAAATTTTTCTTACTTTTTGAATTAATTAACTTTAATAAACTTCTATTTTCAAGCAGGTATAATTTATATATATATATTCAAGCAATTTCAGAAATGTTGCTTGGATCACTGGAACATAGAACACCTTTTCTATTCCCTGATTATTCATCCATGGTCTTGCTAACTAAAGAATCATTCTACTTAACAAGAGGACTGACTCAATCTGCTGTCCTGATCTCTTCAAACTACTCTACATGGCTTTTCTTCCCTTTTCTTTGTTCTGTCTCTGTCCTGCTTACTCTCTCGTGGCTCTCTTAATTACATTCTGTTCCAATGAAATATATCTTCATTCCACTATCTGTATTTTCTAATTAAATTTTATTTTAAGTTATATTTGTGCCCTGTTTCAATTAAATATTGCAAAGGAAGTCAGGATTGAGAAGAGACCTAGAAGCAAGTAAGAAATATGTGAGTAATATTTCCAGATAATCTATACTATTCCTTAAATGATAAATGAAAATTATAAAAGTATCATAGAGATGTAGGTTAAATAAAAGACATATGAATTTTTTTCAGAACATTAGATATGGAATCAAAAGGTACAACCAAAGGTGGCATCAAATTAAATTCAATGTTTTTTAACCCAAGAAAAAATAAACAAATAGTAGAGACATCTTTCATTTTCCCACATTTCACCTCAAAGTAGGCTTTTCAGATGAAGAGGGGTTGCCATTCATGTGAAGAACACTCCTGGCTATCCGTTGTGATTAGATTATTATACTCTAAGTTAATGTGACAAATTTTGAATTAGAAACAAATATTGGGAGAATTAATATGGAAGGGTATTGTTTTCTAACCTATGGCCATTAAATAATCAGTATTCTTAAGACTGAGGATAAGTTACAATTTCAGGCCACAATTTAAAATTTTGTAAATAGTAACTACCCCAGCTTATTATGGTTGTGCATTCATTCCTGTGACCCTTGGTATGTTTATCTTGCCATTTTTCTCTCTTTCATATATATACCCTATACCAATGATGAAATAATTTTTTGAACAGAATATGTAAAGAGCAAAACAAAGTATTTTACCTATCAACTATTCGCAAGCTGAGTACTCCAATTTCTACAGGCCTCTCAACTAACAATTGAGCTTTGATCAATAGTAACAGAATTAAAACCTGAGATAAAATAAACACAAATTCTATCCTACAGTAAGAAAAAGAGTTATTATATGAAATACTTTGGTTTTGGCAACATTTATCCAATTTTATTTTCTGTCACTATGATATTTAAATCTTTTGTTTTTTCAAATTTCACCTTTACAATTTTAGTCATTTCTCTTGTTGCAACACCTAAAGAAGTGGTGAACATTATAGATGATTTAAAAGAAACATTTTATCTTGCAGGCATAATTTAAAAAATCCAACTTTCTCTCTCTCTTTCTCTCTCTCTCCATATATATATATGGCCATAAAACATATTGAATCTGGTGACCCACATGAATTTCAAAATTGTTTTGTAAAGATGTATGACTTGCTTTATCTTAAAATTCTATCTTTTGGGTAAGAAATAAAACCAGCAATGTAATTCAAATAAACCAACAGTAAATAATGTTTAAAATATAATTAAACATTAAAACGTAAAAAGGTCAATCTTTTCTAAAATTTAGAGTTTCTCTACATATATATAAGGTTAATTAACATTATTCCAAGTAATAATTAGTAGTCAGCAGTAGATTTTACTTTCCCTAAATCATGCTGTAATGTCAACAGAACTTAATTCAGTTTTGAAGACTTGTGTTGATCTTTACCACTATACTGAAATACAGTGTTAGCTGTGAGGTCATGGTCAAGTGACTTCATCTATGTCTTTTTTCTATCTTAAAATACATATGAGAGACCTCTGCTTCAAGACAGAATGTTCTAGCAGTTAAACACTCATACTGACAGAGAAAACTATGGGTTTTATCTTAAAGATATATTTAAAGGCATCCAGAGAGCTATGAAGAAAAATGTTAAATGAACCAAAATTCCAGAAAGGGAGAATATCTTCTGGGGTGAGCTAAGTAACATGCAGCCACTTCTATGTTAAATAAGTGTGTCAGAGCTTCTTGGATTTGGGCTAAAACTCTTATTTGATAGACAAAGTAAGCTGATAGAGCAAGAAGAAATAACTCTTAGAGGTTCTGTAGAGATGGAGTAAAAAAAGCTGGATATGAAAGAGACCTCAAATAAATACACTATCAGTCCTATTATTAATTTATTTGCTATAATTTAAAGATTGAAAATCCCAAAAGCTAAAGAGTTAAGCTGAAAATATCTAATGGGCAGAACTGAATTTCCCACAGTCTTTCAGGAACAAGTAGGAAAAGTAAAGCAAAACAAAAAAACAAATAAAAACAAACAACAACAGAACCTGCCAGCCTCTCAAAAATAAGGAGGAGAAAATCTAAACTTACCAAGGCTGTATTTTTGCCAAGACCTAGCTCAGTCTGAAGCTTTATCAATGTGCTTAGATTCTCATTGTGTTTGTGTAGTGGAGGAAAAGAGGGATGTTCCCTGGTAGATGATAACATTACTGGGGCCTCCATAGTTCTTCTATACAAGGTGCATAGATATGGTTATGAATTGTCAAACATGCAAAGAAACAAAGATATATGACTGACTACCAAGTATAAAAACATACAGGATTATTAAGATAACAAATAATGCAGGAAATAATGTTAAAAAATGACTTTGAAATAACTAAAAATAATATACAGGCATGTCTCAGATATATTGTGTGTTCAGTTCCAGATCATTGCAATAAAGCTAATACTACAATAAAGTGAGCCACACATTTTTTTGGCTTCCCAGTTTAAATAATGCTGTGTTTACAATATAGTATTGTCTATTAAGTGTGCAATCACATTATGTCAAAAATGTACATACCTTAATTTAAAAATAGTATATTGCTAGAAAATGCTAATAAAAATCTGAGCCTACAGCAAATTGTAATCTTTTACTGATTGAAGGTCTTGCAATGATGGTGCCTGATTGATCAAAGTGGTCACTACTGAAAGTCAGGGTAGCTGTGGCAATTTTTAAAAATAAGACAACAAAGAAGTTTGCAGCATTGATTGACTTTTCCTTTCACAAAAGGTTCCTCTGTAGCATGCAATGCTGTTTGGTAGCATTTTACCCACAGTAGAACTCCTTTGAAAATTGGAGTGAATCCTCTCAACCCCTACCACAGCTTAGTCAACAAAGTTTATATAATATTCAAAATCTTTGTTGTCATTTCAACAATGTCCACAGTATCTTCATTGGGAGATGTCATCTCAAGAAACCAGCATTTTTGCTCATTCATAAGAAGAATCTTCTGATGCATTAAAGCTTTATCTTGAGATTGCAGCAATTCAGTCACATCTTCAGGATCCACTTCTAATTCTACTTCTCTTATTTCCAACACATCTGCACTTAATTTCTGTACTGAAGCCTTGACTCTCTTAAAGTCTTCCATTGGGGTTGAAATCAATTTATCCCAAGCTCCGGTTAGTATTGTTATTTTGGCCTCCTCTCATGAATCATGAATTTTCTTAATGGCATCTAGAATGGTTGAATCCTTTTTAGAAGGTTTTAAATTAACTTTGTCCAGATCCCCCAGAGAAATCACTATCTATGGCAGCTATAATCTTACCAAATATATTTCTTAAATAAAAGGACTTTAAAGTTGAAATTACTCCTGATTCATGGGCTACAGAATGGATGTTGTGCTATCAGTCCTGAAAACAACATTAGTCTCCTTGTGCATCTTCATCAGAGCTCTCACGTGTCTACGTGCATGGTCAATGAACAGTAATATTTTGAAAAAAACAAAAAAAAAAACAAAAACCTTTGCTTCTGAAAAGTACTCTCCAAAATGTGCTTAAAATACTCAGTAAACCATGCTGTAAATAGATGTGTTGTCATACAGAATTTATTGTTCCATTTCTAGAGCACAGCTAAAGTTAAATTAGCATAATTTTTAAGAGGCCTAAAATTTTAAGAATGACAAATGAGCATTGGCTTCAACTTTTTTTGACCAGCTGCGTTAGCCCCTAACAAGTCAGTCAGAATAGCTTTGAGGGTTGAAACTAGGCATTGACTTCTCCTCTCTAGCTGTGAAAGTCCTAAATGACATTTTCTTCCAAAAGAAGGTTGTTTTATCTATGTTATAAATCTTTGGTGTAGCTACCTTCATAAATTATCTTAGCTAGGTTTTCTGGATAACTTGCTGCAATTTCTACATCAGCACTTACTGGTTCCCCTTGCAGTTTTATGATATATAGATGGATTCTTCTTTTAAAACCTCATGAATCAACGTTTGCTAGCTTTCAACTTTCCTTTTGCAGCTTCCTTACCTCTCCCAATCTTCATAGAATTGAAAAGAGTTAGGGTCTTGGTTGAAGTTAGGCTTTGGCTTATAGGAATGTTGTGGCTGGATTTATCTTCTATCCAGATCACAATTTCCTCTATTTCAACAATACGCTGTTTCATTTTCTTATCATTTGTGTCTTCACTGGGGCATCACTTTTAATTTTCTTTTTTTATTCACAGTATGGCTAGCTATTTGGCACAAGAGGCGTAGATATCAACCTATTTTGGATTTTGGCATGCCTTTCTCATTAAGCTTAATCATTTATAGCTTTTGACTTAGAGAGATGTGTGACTCTTTCCTTTACTTGAACACTTAGAGACTATTGTAGAGTTATTAACTGGCCTAAATTCAATATTGCTGTGTCTAGGGAATAGGAAGACCTGAGGTGCCACAGAGAGATGGGGAAACAGCTGGTCACTGGAGCAGTCAGAACACATACAACATTTATTGATTAAGTTTGCCATCTTATATGGGTGCAATTTGTAGCATCCCAAAACAATTACAATAGCAATATGAAAGATCACCATAATAGATATAATAACAAAAATGGAAATATTGTGAGAATTATCAAAATGTGATACATAAACGAAGCGAGCACATGTTGGAAAAATGACACCAATAGACTTATTCAATGCATGGTTGCTACAAAACTTCAATTTTTAAAAGTCACAATGTATGTGAAGCACACTAAAGAAAAGCGTGAAAAAATGAGGTATGCCTGTACAATAAAAACAACATAATGGAAAGCATATATAAAACACATAAAAGGATGGATGATTTTACCTAGCAATTAGCATTTATGTAAAGAAAAGTCAGTATAGAGCTAAAACTTATAATATTTGATATTATCAACTCAACGATGTCTTAAAGTAAGTTGATCAAAGCTAAACACAGGATTAGTCATCAGAAACACGAACTGAAAAAAAAAAGGATACCACCTGATGCTCCATGAGAAAAATAATGTAAAAAAATGATAAGTGTAAAAAATATGTAGAACATGCACAATAGGCTAAGAAATGTGTGGCTTCAAATACTAAGACCAGGATAGTATCTGGGACAGAAGCATTGTTAGAATATGTAACAGCAGAGGATTTTTCCAAAACTAAAAGACATCAACCTACAGATTCATCAACCTCATGGTATACAGAGAGGTTTGGAATATTATAGAAAAACTTTTAAGAACCAACGTAAAAATGGGAAAACCTAAATGCAGCCTAGAGATTTAAGAAGCCTTGCACTGACTGCACAACTAAACCAATGACAGCTGGAAGACAATGGAATAACACATTTAAAGTACTGAAGGAAAATAACTGCTATAATTGTAAACCTAGTGAAATTTTCTCAAAAATGAAGATACAATAAAGATATTTGCAGACAAACAAAAATTGAAAAAAGTTATAAGTGATTCTGCATTAAAAACATATCCAAGGAAGTTCTTCTGGTAGAGGGTACATTTTAACAGTCCAAACCAAGTAAACTCAGGAGTATAATAAAGAAAGGTAGACATTATGTGTGTGTGTGTGTGTGTGTGTGTGTGTGTGTGTGTGTGTGTGTGGCTATAGATAACTCCATATTGACTTAAGATTGATTTAAGTCAATACTGGCTTAATATTGACTTAACATCAATTTAAGTACATAGTAGAGACTAAAATATGTGTGCTATTAAAATAGTGAAAATATAATGCAAAGTTGAAAGGAGTAATTGGACTTGAAGTGTTTCAATATTCTATTTTATCATAGGATCATCAAAATAAATAATTTTCATTGACTATAGTATTCAAGAATGAATACTGTATTTCTCAGGTAGTGGCTCTTGCTGAGGGGAAATTTTGTCCCCAGCGGATATTTGGTAATGTGTAAAACTCTCTTTTGGATGGAACAATGGGAGATGAAGTACGTACTTAACAGGCATCTAGTGAGTAGAAGTCAGGAATACTTTTAAACATCTTATGAAACACAATAGCACCCACACAACAAAGAATTATTCAACTAAAATATCAACAGTACCAAGAATGAAATAGTCTGCTGTGGGGTAACCACTAAATCATAACAAAAATGTGCAAGTAGCAAATGGACTACTAGAAAAATATGATAATAAAATATGTGATTAATACTATGACAGGGAGAAAGAGAAACATAAAATAGGTGGGTTAAGGAGAAAACAAGTAGAAAAACGCTAAATATACAACAAACTGTATTAGTAATTAAAATATATGTAGACTAACTATACCAAATTAAAAAAAATAAGATTTGAGTCTGGGAAAACAGCATCACAATTATATGCATAATACAAGGCACACTCAAACTATAAAGATGTAGAAAGAATAAGCACAAATGTTCATAAAAAAACTATAATGAAAACTCTGACCAAAGTTTATCGTTTTAACTATACAAATGTAGACCCAGTAAATAATTAGGACAAAAAAAAAAATTAACTGAGAAAGATTGGCATTTCAAAATGATAAGAAAGTTAATCCAACAGTAAGACATCATAATATTCAAATTATAAGCTTACAATAAATGGCTTCAAAGGATATTAATCATCACTTGGCAGAACTAAAAGTTAAATAATCTACAATATGATCATGAATTATAAATGGACTTCTCTTTAAAAAAATAAAAACAGTTAATTAAGGTTTTAAAAGATCTGATAACACAATTGGGAAACTTGAACTAGCTGACACTATAAAAATATATATTCAATTTCTACAGAATTCAAATGCTTTCAAGGGCCTATGCATTGTTTACCAAAGTCAACAATATGCTAGTTAGTAAGAAAAGCTGCAAGAAATATCAAAGCCTTTCAATCATTCAGAAGTTATTCTTTGATACAACAGAGATCCTACTAGACATAGACGATTTAAAAAAAAATTTAAGTCTCCTATTGCATATAGAATTATTATATAATCTATGGGTTAAGGAAGAAATTATAATTTAAATTATAAAAAACATTTCAAACAATTATATTTACATTTTCAGTTTTATAATAATGTTCTGCTATAGATGAGTTCTTATATAGGTATAGTAAGTTTTGCAAATTCATCATGCTTTATATTTGAGATCTATAATTTTCTGCATGTATACATATATACATATAGTATTTGAATAGGAAGTTACTAACTGTGATGGTTAATAATGATTGTCAACTGGATTGGATTGCAGGTTACAAATATTGATCTTGGGTGTGTCTGTGAGGTTGTTGCCAAAGGAGATTAATATTTCAGTCAGTGGGCTGGGAAAGGCAGACCCACCCTTAATCTGGGTGGGCACAATCTAATCAGCTGCCAGTAAGGCTAGAATATAGGCAGGCAGAAAAATGTGAAAAGGGAGTGACCTAGCTCCCCAGCCTACATCTTTCTCCCATGCTGGATGCTTCCTGCCCTCTAACATGGAACTCTAAGTTCTTCAGTTTTGAAACTTGGACTGGCTCTCCTTGCTCCTAAGCCTGCAAGAGACTTTTGCGGGACCTTGTGATCATATGAGTTAATACTTAATAAACTCATATATATATACTCCTCATATATATAAAAATGTATTCCATTAGTTCTGTCTCTCTAGAGAAACCTGACTAATACACTAATAAATACAGTCTCAAATGTTACATTACTCAATTTATGAACATAATTCAACTTTAAATCAAAATTAAATTGTCCAATTTATGAATTTGATTTAGCATTAATCTTGAGAAGAAAACATTGCTCTAAAACCAATCTGATCTTATTCTACTTAGTACTTTACCATTTAATGTATTCATGTTGTGTTTTCTATGACTATCTTACCCTCTGTTTTTGTGTGTGTGTTTCTCTTACCTCTTTCATGGATATCTATTTTGAATTACTTCCTTTCTAAATTATTGAATATATTATTCATATTGTGTTTTACTTTTCATTTAGTGGCTACACTAAGGAATAAAACATGTATCACTTATTTATTATACTACAAGTTATTACTTTTACTGCTGGATAGACAATACTAGAACTTTACATAATTTATCTCCACTTATCAGCTGACTGTCATGTTATTGTTGACTATACTCATTCTATATTTACTTAGGCTTTAGATTATTTTTACTTCTGTTCTGTTTTTTAAGCTATATTAAGGTATAATTGCCAAATTTTAAAATGTATATATTTTTGGTGTACATGATGTTTTGGTATACGTATAGATTACAAAATGAAGAAGTCAAGCTAAATAACATATCCATCTCCTCACATACTTAATCATTTTCTGTAGTAAAAACATTGAAGATCTACCCTTTTAACAATTTTCAGGTATAAATTATTATAATAAAAATACATTATTATTAACTATAGTCACCATGCTGTACAATAGATTTCCAAAACTTATTCATTGTGTTTAACCAAAACTTTGTAGCCTTTGACCAACATCACCACATTTCTCCTTTTTCCCCTTCCAAGTCAGTGTCAACCACTGTTCTATTTTCTGCTTTTACAAATTTGACTTTTTCAGATTTCACCTAAAAGTAAGCTCATGCAGAACTTATCTTTGTGTGCCTGGCTTATTTCACTTACAATAATGTCCTCCAGGTTTAATCATGTTTTTTACAAATGACAGGATTTCCCTCTTTTTTAAGGCTGAATAGTATTCCATCACACACACACACACACACACACACACACACCAAATATTCTACATCCATTCATCCACTGATGGGCACTTACATTGATTCCATATCTTGGCTATTGTAAATGTTAGAAGAAAAACTCTAGACAAATTAAAATTAGTAGAGTTTGTTTCAACAAAAAATGATTCATGAATAGGGCAACACTCAGAAACAGGAGAGATTCAGAGAGCTATGCCAGCAATGTGAGTAGGCAGTATTTATAGGCAGAAAAAGGAAGTAACATACAAAAACAACTTGATTGGTTACAGCTCAACATTTGTCTTATTTGGTCACTATGTGACCAATTGGCAGCCTGTGATTGGCTATGACTTAGCTATCTGTTACAAAAACATACTTTGTTAGGTTGCAGTTTGCTGTGTATAAAGGAAGGTTTAGGAGAAATTTAATTTAATATGAATAATGCTGCCATGAACTTGGGGGTGCAGATATTTCTTTGGCATATTGATTTTGATTCCTCTAGATACATACTCAGAAGTGGAATTGTTGAATCGCATGCAATAGTAGTTCCTACTTATCCATAAGGTATACATTCCAAGACCTTCAGTGGATGCCTGAAACTTCACATAGTATTAAACCCTATATATACTACGCACAAATTTATTTTTTCCTTCTTCATAATTTCACAGAAGATTCAGTCTCACCATATATCTCATCAACCTCAGAATGTTTATTTTTTCCATATTAAGTTGAGAACTTTCACCTTTTCACTAAAGAGAGCACTTTATGGCTGCTCTTTGGCATAACTGAATTATCAGCATCACTACTTTTGTCCTTTGCAGCTGTTAAAGTAAAATACTGGTTACTTAAACACAAGCACTGCAAAACACATCAGTTGATCTGATAATCAAGATGGCTACTAGGTGACTAATTGCACATAGCACATACAGCATGGATATGCTAAACAAAGGGATAACTAATGTCCTGGGAGGGACAGAGTGGGAGAGCATGAGATTTTATTACATTACTCAAAAAAACATTGAATTTAAAATTTATGAATTGTTTCAGGAACTGTATATTTAATATTTTAAAACTGAGGTTGACCGGGGATAACTGAGACAAGCGAAGCAAAAACCTGAAAGAGTGGAGATCTATTGTAATTCCATTTTATTTTTTTGAGAAATTTATTTACTGTTTTTTCATAATGAGTGCACTCATTTACATTCACACATACAATGTATGAGTGTTCCTTTTTCTCCACATCCTCACCAGCACTTGTTATTTTATTTTTATAATGAACATTCTAACTGGTGTGATATAACATCTAATTTAGTTTTGAGTTACACTTTTCTGATGATCCATGATTTTTAGATTTTCTCATGAATCTGGTAGTCATTTTTATGTTGTATTTTTTAAATGTCGATTAAAGATAGGTTATTATTTTGTCTTTGCTACTGAGTTGTAAGCTGTCGAATTTTTTAACATATTTTGACTATTAACCATTTTCCCAACAAATTGTTTGCAAATATTTTTTCCATACATTAGGTCGCTTTTTCACACTAATGCCAGTTCCTTTTGCTGTGTAAAAGCACTTTGGTTGATCTAATCTCATTTGTCTATTTTTGCAATTGTTGTCTGTGTTACAGCAGTTACGTTCAAAGAAATCTTTTCCCAGTGATATGGTTTGGCTGTATCCCCACCCAAATATCATCTCGAATTGTAGCTCCCATAATTCCCATGTATTGTGGGAGAAACCCAGTGGGAGATGATTGAATCACGGGGGCAGTTTCCACCATACTGGTCTTGTGGTAGTCAATGTCTCATGAGAGCTGATGGTTTTATAAGGGGAAACCCCTTTTGCTGGACTCCCATTTTCTTCTCTTGTCTGCCGCCATGTGAGAAGTGCCTTTCACCTTCAGCCATGATTGTAAGGCCTCCCCAGCCACATGGGACTGTGAGTCCATTAAATGTCTTTCTTTTGTAAATTGCCTAGTCTCTGGTATGTCTTTATCAGCAACATGAAAACAGACTAATAAAGTACATTGGTACCAGAAGAGTGGGGCACTGCTGAAAAGAGACTCGAAAATGTGAAAGCAACTTTACAACTGGGTAACAGGCGGAGGTTGGAACAGTTTGAAGGGCTCAGAAGAAAACAGGAAAATGAGTGAAACTTAAGAACCTCCTAGAGTCTTATTGAATGGCTTTGAATGGAATGCTGATAATGATTGGACAATGAAATTCAGGCTGAGGTGGTCTCAGATGGAAATAAGGAACTTGTTGGGAACTTGAGCAAAGGTAACTCGTTATGTTTTAACAAAGAGACTGGCATAATTTTGCCCCTGCCCTAGAGACTTGTGGAACTCTGAACTTGAGGGAGATGATCCATAGAAGTTCAGAAAATTTGCAGCCTGATGATGTTACAGAAAAGAAAAACCCATTTTCTGAGGAGAAATTTGAGCCAGCTGCAGAAATTTGTGTAAGTAATGAGGAGACAAATGTTAACCACCAAGACAATAAGAAAAATATCTCCAGGGCATGTCAGAGGTCTTCATGGCAGGCCCTCCCATCAAAGGCCTGGAGGCCTAGGAAAAAGAAATGGTTTTGTGGGCTGGGTACAGGGTCCCCCTGCTGTGTAATGCCTAGAGATATGGTGCGCTGTTTCCAGCTGCTACAGCTGGGGCTGAAAGGGGCCAAGGTAAAGCTTGGGCTGTGGCTTCAAAGGATTCAAGCCCCAAGCCTTGGCAGCTTCCACATGGTGTTGAGTCTTTGAGTGCAGAAGTCAAGAATTGGCATTTGGGAACCTCTGCCTAGATTTCAGACCATGTGTGCAAATTCCTGGATGTCCAGGCAGAAGTTTGATGCAGGGATAGGGCCCTTGTGGAGAACATCTGCTAGGGCAGTGCTGAAGGGAAGTGTGGGGTTGAAGCCCCCACACAGAGTCCCTACTGGGGTGCTGCCAAGTGGAGCTGTGAAAAGAGGGCTACCATCCTCCAGATCACAGAATGATACATCCACAGACAGCTTGCACCGTGCACCTGGAAAAGTCAAAGACATTCAACACCATCTTGTGACAGCAGCCATGGGGGAGGCTGTACCCTGCAAAACCACAGGAGTGGAGCTGCACAAGACCATGGGAACCCACCTCTTGCATCAGTGTGATCTGGATGTGAGCCAAGGAATCAAAGGAGATCATTTTGAAGCTTTAATATTTGACTCTTCCACTGGATTTCAAAAGGGCTATAGGCCCCTTTGTTTTGGCCAATTTCTCCTATTTGGAATGACTGTATTTACCCAATGCCTGTACCCCCATTGTATGTAGAAAGCAACTAACTTGCTTTTGATTTTACAGGCTCATAGGTGGAAAGGACTTGCCTTGTCCCAGATAAAGACTTTGGACTATAGATTTCTGAGTTAATGCTGAAATAACTTAAGACTTTGGGGGACTGTTGGGAAGGCATGATTGGTTTTGAAATGTGAGGACATGAGCTTTGGATGGGGCCAGGAATAAAATGATATGGTTTGGCTATGTCCTCACCCAAATCTCATCTTGAATTGTAGCTCCCATACTTCTTTCATGTTGTCGGAGGGACCCAGTGTGAAATGATGGAATCATGGGGATGGTTTTCCCCATACTGTTCTCGTGGTAGTGAATAAGTCTCATGAGATTTGATGGTTTTATAAGGAGAAACCCCTTTTATTTGGCTCTCATTATCTTCTCTTGTCTTCCATCATGTGAGACATGCCTTTCACCTTTAGCCATGATTGTGAGGCTTCCCCAGCAATGTGAACTGTGAGTCTATTAAACCTCTTTCTTTTGTAAATTTCTTTGTCTCAGGTATGTCTTTATCAGCAGTGTGAAAATGAACTAATACACCCAGCAAATGTAAGGATGCTTTTTTTTTCTATGTTTTCTTCTAGTACTTTGAGTATTACATCTTATGCTTAAGTCTTTATATACAAATAATGTGAGATATGGGTATATGGGTCCAATATTATGCTTCTGCATGTGAATATCTAGTTTTCACAACACTGTTTACTGAAGAGACTATCCTTTCCCCATTGTGTGTATTGGCAATTTTTTCAAACATCAATTGACCTTACATGCTGGATTTATTTCCAGCTTCTCTATCCTGTTCAACTGGTAGATATGTCTGTTTTTATGCTAGTCCCATGCTGTTTTATGACTATAGCTTTGCAGCATATCTGGAAATCAGGTAGTGTGATGTCTCCAGTTTTATTTTTTTACTCAATATTACTTTGGCTAGTTAAGAGTGTTTTGTGGTTGGCTACATATTTTATAATTATTTTTCTATTTCTATGAAAATGCCATTGGGATGTTGAGAAGGATTGCATTTAGTCTGTACCAATTTGTGTAGTATGGATATTTTAACAATTATAATTCTTCCAATTCATGAATGCAAAGTATTTTTCCACATATTTGTCTCCTTCAATTTTTTTCATCAATATTTTACAGGTTTAAGTGTATAGCCAGAACCATCACAACCAACCCAATGGGTGTCCTCACACTCGCTCATAAGGGGAGGTCTTCTCCCAATAAAGACAGCTTGGAAAGTCTAGAAGAAATGACTACTTCATCAAATGAGCAGACATTAATGAAATGCAATAAGAAATATTTTTAAATAAAAGGAAACATCACCACAAAAAGACCACAATAATTTCCCAGTAACTGATCCCTAAAAATGGATCTATAAATTTTCTGACAACTAATTTAAAATAATTGTTTTAATAAAGCTCAATGAACTTAAGAAAACATAGAGAGAAAATGTAGTGGTATCAGAAAAATAATATGCAAACAAAACGAGAATTTTAACTGAGAGAGTAAAGTTATAAAAAAGAACCAAGCAGAAATTCTGAAGCTGAATAATACAAGAAATGAAATAAAAAATCCAGCTGAGCATATTAACAGTAGAAATGTTCAAACAGAAGAAATTATCTTTGAACTCCAGAATAGGTTATTTGAAAATACGAAGTCAGAGAAAAAAAAAAAAAAAAAAAAAAACAATGAAAATGAATGAAGAAAGCTTATGGGATTTACAGGAGAATAGCAAGAGAGCTAACATTAACATTATAAGTACTAAGCAAGGAAAAGAGAAAGATAATGAAATCGAAAGCTTACTTAAAGAAATAATGGTTGAAAATTTCCCAAATCTTGGGAAAAATATAAACAGCCAGGTATAAAGAACTCAAAGGTCTCCAATCTGACTCAACCCAAAGATTACCCCAAGGTGTATTATAATCAAATGGACAAAAATGAAAGACAAAGAGAGAACCTTGAAAGCAGCAGGAGAAAAAAAATCCTCACATGCAAGGAAACCCCAATAAGGGTTTTTTGGGGGGTTGTTTTTTGTTTATCTGTTTGAGACAGAATCTCTCTCTGTCACCCAGTCTGGAGTACAGTGGCATGATCTTGGATCACTGCAACCTCCACCTCCCGGCTTTAAGCAATTCTCTTGCCTCAGCCTCCTGAGTAGCTAGAACTACAGGGGTGCATCTCCACATCCAGCTAATATGTGTACTTTTCCTAGAGATGAGGTTTCACTATGTTGGCCGGGCTGGTCTCGAACTCCTGGCCTCAAGTGATCTGCCCACCTCAGCCTCCCAAAATGCTGAGATAACAGGCCTGACCACCACACCTGGTCCCAGTAAGGTTTTTAGCAGATTTCTTGGCAGAAAATTTGCAGACCAGGAGCCAGTGAGATGATACATTCAAAGTGCCAAGGAAAAAATTATGCCAGAAAGTAATACCATACTTGGCAAAAATATTCTTCATAAATGAAGGCAAAATAAAAACTGTCAAACTCAAACAAAATGGAGGTAATCCTTCACCACTAGACAAATCTTACAAGAAATACTGAAGGGAGTCCTTTCACCTGAAATGAAGGATATTAATTAGTAACTTGAAAAACATAAGAAAGTATGAAACTCACTGGTAAAAGTATATAACTGAAATCAGAATACTCTAACACTATAAAGGGAAATCACATATATCTCTAGTATAAAAGAATAGATGGGCCGGGCGCGGTGGCTCACGCTTGCAATCCCAGCACTTTGGGAGGCCGAGGCGGGCGGATCACGAGGTTAGGAGATCGAGACCACGGTGAAACCCCGTCTCTACTAAAAATACAAAAAAATTAGCCGGGCGTGGTGGCAGGCGCCTGTAGTCCCAGCTACTCGGAGAGGCTGAGGCAGGAGAATGGCGTGAACCCGGGAGGCGGAGCTTGCAGTGAGCCGAGATCGCGCCACTGCACTCCAGCCTGGGCGACAGAGCGAGACTCCGTCTCAAAAAAAAAAAAAAAAAGTTAATAGATGAAGGATTATAAATAACTATAGCTATAATAATTTATTAAAAGATATACAATCTAAAAAGATATAAAGGATGACACACAAAACATACAATAACGGGGGGTAAAGTAATCTAGTTTTTTAAATGTGCTCAAACTTACCAAGTTATCAGCTAACCTGATATAACTGTAAGAGGTTTTTATGTAAGCCTCATGGTAACCATGAAGCAAAAACTTAGTAGTAGATACACTACTAAGGTATTTACTTTACTTGGGTAAAGGGAAAAAACATAGAGCATATCACTACAAAAATTATCAAATCATACAGCAAGACAGCAAGAAAGGAAAAATGAACTAAAGACTTGCAAAACAACAAGAAAACAAACAAAATGTGAATGAACACAGAGAATGCTGTTTATTTGAGTCAAGAAAATAGGAAATAAGGACCCTTATCATTCCCTAAAAATAGTATGCTGCTTTAAACTATATGTATATATACCCTTTGCCCAGGATGCCATCTCTCATATTTTATTTTTTGCAATTTCCTCCTTATTTATCCAAATTCAAAGCCATTTTCTTCTTTACAAATATTACTCTAGTTATCAAGCAGAGTTGATTTCTTCCATTGCCATAAATTGCACATATTTATATTATTGTACATAGCTTATGATTATTTGTTTATATGTTTGTCTCCTCTGCTATATTTTTCATTACTTTAGAGAGGAACTGTGTCTTTTCAGATCTTCAGCACCTAGCATTACCTGGCATTATTAAGCTTTAAAAAATATGTTTTAATAAATAGTATGCACAGTCAGAAATAATTGGGCTTTTTTAGATGTTTGGCAATTTTGAATCACAGTCCACAAAATTCCAGTGTCACCCACCCTCACTCCAATACCATTACAGAATGGTGATCAATAAACCTCAGTTACTCAAGCATCTAACTAATAATCAAACATTAGAGATAAACTCTCACTTTATAATTCCTGATTGGTTACCAATAAAACTCTCACCCCCAGGCTGCATGGTTCTTCTGGATCTGGCAGCTCTGCGTCATTCTTACTATGCTTAGAAGATAGTAGAGTGTTCTTCAGCAAAGTTAGGCATCATGCAGCCAAATATATCTAAACATTTGCCTCTTCTCTCTGTGCCTCTGGAGGGCAATACGAAGATTCCCAGCGCTTTCTAAACTCTACTATCAAGTCCAAAGGGCATAGCAAAAAGTGTGTCCTTTTAGTTAATGTTAACTAATAAAATATTTATTAACCTCCTCCTGGAATATCACGTGTTGAAAAAAATTTAAAACTATCCATTTAATGTAGGCACAAGAGTAAAGATAGATCAGTTACTTATGCAATAAAAATTCCAGTATGTCAGGAAGACAGATAGGCAAATAGTTATTTACTTTAAATGTGGTAAGTGATGTGACAGATAAATAGAGTTGTCTGTGGGAGCCAACCAATCCAGACACGTGGGAGTGATCATGAAGAATATTTTGGAGGTGGCAATTTCTAATTTGAGATATAAATAATACATAGAAAATGGGTAAAAGTTGACTTTAAGGTCACACCTGATAAAGTTTCAAGAAAGAAGAAGCAAGTAAACATTTTAATTTGGTAGGAATACAGAGTGTACTATTAAATAACTGATAACAGGATCTGGAGATGTAAAAAGGGCCAGTGGAATGTTTAAAGCTTAGCCCAACAGCAATGGAAAAACAGACAATTTTAAGATTAGGAATAACACAGTTTTACACGTTAGAAATACTACTCTATGTGGCGGGACCAGTTAGGAGGCTATTAGCTATAAAATTGTAAGTAGGGGATATTGTGAAAAGTAAAGCAACTTGAGAAAAATAATTAGGATATAGGATCAGTAGTTTCTGTTTATTGATTTTAAGGAATGAGGAAGAGGGAGAAATATGGGAGAATAAATGATGGTGACCAGGGCTCCATCAGTTTTATTTAATACTTTCAATGAGAAGGTATACAGGAGAAGCAAGTTGGTAAGTCGGGTTTGGATGAAGTTGATGCAATGTATTCAAGAGGAGATGTCCAATAACAGTTGGATGTATATGAGGCATATGTATCTAGTTACTAGAAATAAATGTGAAAGCCATCAGACATACATTGTAAGTGAAGCCAATATAGTTTCAGATGCCTGGAGAGTGAGAATATTTGAAGAGGAACACCAACATCTATCAAGGATGCACCAAATACATGAAGTCTGCAAGGTTCATGCAGAAGTAGAAGCCAGTGAAGTGTTAGAAAAACCCAGTGAATTTAGTAGAAGTATAGACAATAGAAGACAGTGCTTTCAGAATACGGAAGTGGTCAAATGTGTGTAGCAACAGGTCATATAATCATATAACATCAAAATATTCACCCATACCTTTCAATAAACTGAAATTTTATTTAAGCATTGACCTAGGATACTTTTACTTCCTCAGCACTTTCAAAACACAATTCTGGGAAATGAAATCAATTTTGTTTATTTATTTCTCCAACACAATTCTGAGAAATGAAACTAATTCTTACACACTTTTTTGTAATCAAGAAGACATTCTAGGTTGCAAAAAAACACAAATTGATTTTTTAAATTTCCTGACAAATGCATAACTGCAAAAAAATAAAATCAATCTGATTTCTGATATTTTCTGGTAGAACGTAAGGAAGCTGACTGATATGACTGTTCTCTACTTTTCATTATTTTCACTAATTTTTTCTTTTCCTTTTGTGTTTTGTTTTCCTTTATGTGAGTTGAAATTCAATTTAAAGAAAAGTAAGGATGAATGAAGCAGTGGACCCAATGAGGGCACCACTAACATACTCAGTGTTTTCAGTGGCCAATTTTTCACACTGTTTGAAGGGAGTGAAATATTAGTATTCATCTCACATTGGAAGCAAGCTGAAAAGGCACAGTTATATTTTCAGTCTGATTGTTTTTTATTTGAAGTGTAAACTCACAAACTGTAGCTATGGAGAGGCAAACAAAAGGAATAGAAAGAAAACTGGGTTTGTTTGTTCTATTAAATGTAAGATCTACGTTCTAGGCATCTACATAAAAGGATTTACTTGAACTTCTGATTGCCATCTGTTTTAACTGGTTGGTTTATATTCATAAGCAGCTCTGGCATCCTAAACAGAAATTATATGATATTATATGGAGAGAAGAGGTGGGGGAGAGTGTTTCTGCCTCTTTGTTCACTTTTCAATTCTTTGTATAAAAAACAGACTGATCATAGCACTAACCTTAGCTTCTGAGCCCTGGAAGAGCTTAGAAAGAAAAAAAATAGAAGAGAGCTTAAAAATAGAAATGAAAGCCTTATAGAAATACTGTGTACTGTGCTCTGCAACCTCAAATATCTTCTACCCAATTCTCGTATAATGAGTGGAAACAATTTTATAGCCCAATTATTATGTAGTCCATCAATTTATGGAGATAACAAATACAAATGGGAAATAAAGACCATTTTCATTAGCTCCATCTGTGCATGCAAACAAACTGATATGAGAAAAATAAAATTGTGTTTCTCTTGTCTTTACCCATAAGAATGTGCTCCATTCCATTAAAAAGTAAAACAATTGAATATTTTAAATGTACTTACTGGAGCTCCAGTAGCGCAACTGGTTAGTGTGCAGCACTTGTATGAAACGTACTTGCTGACAGTTTTTTAAACATTTTAAATATGTTTTAAAGGAAAAAAATATTTTATAAATAAAAGGACATTTTAAAAATGCCTAGTTTAAAATAACACAATTAATTTAAATAAAATCCTAAAATAAATTCATTATTTCAATGATTATTGAAGTTGAGAAATTAAACCAAATTGAATACAAGTCAGTCAAATAAATATTTATTAATTTTCTATAATATATACCCAACATGTGCCAGGTGTTAGGGAGGTATCAAAGAAGAGAACAACTTAGTTCTACCATGTGCTGAAACAGAAGAGGAGCCATCTAATCTGTGAGATTAGAAGAGACCCTCAGCAGGCATCAAGACTCTTGGTGCCTTATCTTAGACTTCCTAGCCTCTAGAACTATAAGAAATAAATATATATTACTTATAAATTATTTAGTCTCAGTTATTTTATTATAGCCATACTAATAGACTAAGACAGCTACCAACTACATGACTCATCCAATCCCCAGTAGAAACATACGAAGGAAGGGGAGGATACCAAGAGTATTCATGAAAAAAATCCCCCCTTAAGAAAATAAGAGGGTATAATAAGCATCTTCCTGAATATTTCATAGGTTTTTGATCTCTTAAATATTACAATTTAGAATTGAACCTGTGTCCTTCCTTCATGGGACTACTCACAATCAGCAGCCAGTCTTTCATAGACACTCCATAGACCACTGGTAGGCAGTTTTGACTTTACTCTCCAAAGGACCATAGTGTAACCTACAACCAATGTTATGCATTGTCCTCATCAGAGATTATGCAATGGAAATAAATGAACATATTTTGATATTTCAATTTTTAGAAATGTAGAAATACATGAAATTTGCATATAAACTTTATTCTATTATGGTATACTTGATATTTTTATTAATCTAATATTAATATTCCTAAGAAACTGAAGTTCAAAATTCAAGAGGTTCAAAAATCCTCTATGATTTAACGCATAAAGTAATTCACACTTACCCTCTTCTTACAATAATTATATTCTTCACAATATGAGCCTAATTCCAGCCAGATTATTGTTTTTGTACACCAGCACCAACAAAGGAACAAATAACTCTTCCAAAAGACATATTAAATGTAGAGGGAGGTCAAAATAATAAGCATCTCAGGCTACATACTACTAGTCAGTTTCTGTTTTATTCTGAAAGATGAATTATTTTAGCACAGCAATGACCTTCTTTCACTCTTCCATGTCTTTGCTGTTGTGAACAGTGCTGTGATGAACATATGTGTGCATGTGTCTTTATAGTACAACAATTTATATTCCTTTGGGTATATATACTCAGTAATGGAATTGCTGAATGGAATGGTAGTCCTATTTTAAGTTCTTTGAGAAATCTCCAAACTACTTTCCACAGTGCCTGAACTAATTTACATTCTCACCAGCAGTGTATAACTGTTCCCCTTTCTCCAAAACATTGTCAGTTTCTGTTATTATTTGACTTTTTTTCAGAGCCATTCTGACTGTGTGAGATGGTATCTCATTGTGGTTTTGATTTACATTTTCTTAATGATTAGTGATGGTGAGCATTTTTTTCATTTGCTTATTGACCATGTGTATGTCTTCTTTTGAGATGTGTCCGTATCTTCTTCCCATTTTTAGTGGGATTGCTGGTTTTTTGCTTGTGGATTTAAGTTCCTTATAGATTCTGGATTTTAGACTTTTGTCAGATGTGTAGTTTACAAATATTTTCTCTCATTCTGTAGATTGTTTGTTTACTCTATTGATAGTTACCTTTGCTGTGCAGAAGTTCTTTAGTTTAGTTGGGTCACACTTCTCAATTTTTGTTTTTGCTGCAGTTGCTTTTGCAGTATTCGTCATAAAAACCTTGTAGCATTATTCACAAGAACCAAAAGGTTAAAATAACCATAATATCTAAGAAGTGATAAATGAACAAACAAAATGTGATATATCCATATGGTAGAATACTCTGCAGCCATTAAAAGGAATCAAAGTACTGACATATGCTACAAGCTTGAAAACATTATGCTAAGTGAATGATGCCTATCACAAAAGGCTACATAGTATATAACTGTACTCATAAGAAGTGTCCTGAGTAGGCAAATCTATGGCAACAGAAAGTATATTAGTGGTTGCTGAGGGATAGGATGAGGGTAGGAGGATATAGGGGGTGGTGGTGTGAGGATACAGGGTTTTTTTTTATGATGGTGAAAATGTTCTAAAAGCGACTGTGGTGATGGTTGCACAACTCTGTGAACAAAATAAAAGCCACTTAATTGTACATTTTAAGTGGATGAATTGTGTGGTTTCTGAATTGAATCTCAACAAGGCTTTTTTATTTTCAACAAAAAGATCATAAGGGTGGTATGGCTTTAATTATTACTAATACCATATATTTGGTGAACTTATAAGCTGATGAAGATCCCAGTGATGTATACACAAAGAACAGTCCCTGTGAGGATGCAATGAGAAGGCAGCCATGGAGGAGGCACTTGGGAGAAACTAAAACTGCTGACACCTCAATCTTAGGCTTCCAGCCTCAAGAACTCTGAGAAAACATATTTCTCTTGTTTAAGCCATCCAATATATAGTATTTTGTTATGGTATGCCTAGGAAATTATGCAGTAAATATTTGGCTAGAGTATCCCTGGAAGTTGCATGAAATATCAGAATCAGTAAATTCTAGACTCCAGATATCTAGAGGACAAATTTTCAAGCACATAGATCAAATCCAAAGTCTTGTTTTTTTTTTAACTGATATAAAATTTATGTTAGTGAAATGCATAGATCTTAAATACTCAAGTAGATAATTTTGGCAAATATCTCCACATAACCACTTCCTTTATCAATCTATAGACTATTTCCATAAACAAAGAAAGCTATTTCTCTCTTTTGAAGTCATCTTCTATACCCAATAGATAACCACTGTGCTGATACTTTTTATCACCACAGATTAGTTTTGCCTATTCTTGAAACCCACGAAAATGAAAACATAGAGAATGTTATATTTCATTTCTGAATTTATTGCTCAACATTACATTTTTATGATTTAGCCAAATTGGATAGCATTTGTTCATTCATTATCATTGCTGAGAAATATTCCGACAAGTCAATCTATCAAAATTATTTATTTATTCTTCTGTGGGTGTATACATTAATGTGGTTCCCAGTTGTAGATATCATGAATAAATATACTATAAACATTATGAGTCATTTCATAGATACCCATACATATTTTTATTTCTCTTGAGTTAATTAATACTGAACAATAAATTGCTAGGTCTTAGGTTCGGTGCACGCTTACCTTTATAAGAAACTGCCAATTCCCAGTTTGTCATTTGTGCTTTAATTTTCTTAACTAATTTTTATGAAGCACAGAAGTTGTGTGCTTTAAAATAATTCATTTCAATTTATCAACTTTTTTGTCTCTAAAAATTATCTGTCTACCCCAAGACCACAAACCCATTCTCTTATGTTTTCTTCCAGAAACAGGAACTCAGGATTAAGAAACTAACTCAAAACTGCTCCACTACATGGAAACTGAACAACCTGCTCCTGAATGACTACTGGGTACATAACGAAATTAAGGCAGAAATAAAGATGTTCTCTGAAACCAATGAGAACAAACACACAGCATACCAGAATCACTGGGACACATTCAAAGCAGTGTGTAGAGGGAAATTTATAGCACTAAATGCCCACAAGAGAAAGCAGGAAAGATCTAAATTTGACACCAAAACATCACAAGTTAAAAGAACTAGAGAAGCAAGAGCAAACACATTCAAAAGCTAACAGAAGGCAAGAAATAACTAAGATCAGAGCAGAACTGAAGGAAAGAGAGACACGAAAAACCCTTCAAAAAATTAACGAATCCAGGAGCTGGTTTTTTGAAAAGATGAACAAAACTGATAGACCACTAGCAAGACTAATAAAGGAGAAGAGAGAGGAATCAAATAGACGCAATAAAAAGTGACAAAGGGGATATCACCACCGATCCCACAGAAATACAAACTACCATCAGAGCATACTATAAACACCTCTACGCAAATAAACTAGAAAATCTAGAAGAAATGGATAAATTCCTCGACACATACACCTTCCCAAGACTAAACCAGGAAGAAGTTGAATCTCTGAATAGGCCAATAAAAGGCTCTGAAATTGAGGCAATAATTAATAGCTTACCAACCAAAAAAAGTCCAGGACCAGATAGATTCACAGCCGAATTCTACCAGAGGAACAAGGAGGAGTTGGTACCATTCCTTCTGAAACGATTCCAATCAATAGAAAAAGAGGGAATCCCCCCTAACTCATTTTATGAGGCCAGCATCATCCTGATACCAAAGCCTGGCAGAGACACAACAAAAAAAGAGAATTTTAGACGAATATCCTTGATGAACGTCGACGCAAAAATCCTCAGTAAAATACTGGCAAACCAAATCCAGCAACACATCAAAAAGCTTATCCACCATGAGCAAGTGGGCTTCATCCCTGGGATGCAAGTCTGGTTCAACATACGAAAATCAATAAATGTAACCCAGCATATAAACAGAACTAAAAACAAAAACCACATGATTATCTCAATAGATGCAGAAAAGGCCTTTGACAAAATTCAACAACCCTTCATGCTAAAAACTCTCAATAAATTAGGTATTGATGGGACGTATCTCAAAATAATCAGAACTATCTATGACAAACCCACAGCCAATATCATACTGAATGGGCAAAAACTGGAAGCATTCCCTTTGAAAATTGGCACAAGACAGGGATGCCCTCTCTCACCATTCCTATTCAACATACTGTTGGAAGTTCTGGCCAGGGCAATCAGGCAGGAGAAGGAAATAAAGGGCATTCAATTAGGAAAAGAGGAAGTTAAATTGTCCCTGTTTGCAGATGACATGATTGTATATCTAGAAAACCCCATTGTCTCAGTCCAAAATCTCCTTAAGCTGATAGGCAACTTTAGCAAAGTCTCAGGATACAAAATCAATGTACAAAAATCACAAGCATTCTTATACAACAATAACAGACAGAGAGCGAAATCATGAGTGAACTCCCATTCACAATTGCTTCAAAGAGAATAAAATACCTAGGAATCCAACTTACAAAGGGACATGAAGGACCTCTTCAAGGAGAAATACAAACCACTGCTCAATGAAATAAAAGAGGATACAAACAAATGGAAGAACATTCCATGCTCATGGGTTGGAAGAATCAATATCGTGAAAATGGCCATACTGCCCAATGTAATTTATAGATTCAATGCCATCCCCATCAAGCTACCAATGACTTCCTTCACAGAATTGGAAAATCTACTTTAAAGTTCATATGGAACCAAAAAAGAGCCCGCATCACCAAGTCAATCCTAACCCGAAAGAACAAAGCTGGAGGCATCATGCTACCTGACTTCAAACTATACTACAAGGCTACAGTAACCAAAACAGCATGGTATTAGTACCAAAACAGAGATATAGACCAATGGAACAGAACAGAACCCTCAGAAAGAATGTTGCATTTCTACAACTATCTGATCTTTGACAAACCTGACAAAAACAAGAAATGGGGAAATGATTCCCTATTTAATAAATGGTGCTGGGTAAACTGGCTAGCCATATGTAGAAAGCTGAAACTGGATCCCTTCCTTACACCTTATACAAAAATTAATTCAAGATGGATTAAAGACTTACATGTTAGACCTAAAACCATAAAAGCCCTAGAAGAAAACCTAGGCAATACCATTCAGGACGCAGGCATGGGCAAGGACTTCATGTCTAAAACACCAAAAGCAATGGCAACAAAAGCCAAAATTGACAAATGGGATCTACTTAAACTAAAGAGTTTCTGCACAGCAAAAGAAACTACCATCAGAGTGAACAGGCAACCTACAGAATGGGAGAAAATTTTTGCAACCTACTCATCTGACAAAGGGCTAATATCCAGAATCTACAATGAACTCAAACAAATTTACAAGAAAAAACAAACAATCCCATCAACAAGTGGGCGAAGGATATGAACAGACACTTCTCAAAAGAAGACATTTATGCAGCCAAAAAACACACGAAAAAATGCTCATCATCACTGGTCATCAGAGAAATGCAAATCAAAACCACAATGAGATACCATCTCACACCAGTTAGAATGGCCATCATTAAAAAGTCAGGAAACAACAGGTGCTGGAGAGGATGTGGAGAAATAGGAACACTTTTACACTGTTGGTGGGACTGTAAACTAGTTCAACCATTGTGGATGTCAGTGTGGTGATTCCTCACGGATCTAGAACTAGAAATACCATTTGACCCAGCCATCCCATTACTGGGTATATACCCGAAGGATTATAAATCATGCTGCTATAAAGACACATGCACATGTATGTTTATTGCAGCACTATTCACAATAGCAAAGACTTGGAACCAACCCAAATGTCCAACAACGATAGACTGGATTAAGAAAATATGGCACATATACACCATGGAATACTATGCAGCCATAAACAATGATGAGTTCATGTCCTTTGTAGGGACATGGATGAAGCTGGAAACCATCATTCTCAGCAAACTATCGCAAGGACAAAAAACCAAACACCGCATGTTCTCACTCATAGGTGGGAATTGAACAATGAGAACCCATGGACGCAGGAAGGGGAACATCACACACCGGGGACTATTGTGGGATCAGGGGAGCAGGGAGGGATAGCATTAGGAGATACACCTAATGCTAAATGACGAGTTAATGGGTGCAGCACACCAACATGGCACATGTATACATATATAACAAACCTGCACGTTGTGCACATGTACCCTAAAAGTTAAAGTACAATAATAATAAAAAAAAAATTATTTTTTTAACTTTTATGTTTAAGTGTATTGTCAAGCTCAAATTAAGGTTTGTGTATACTGTGAGCTGGAGATGGTCATTCCCCCACGTGTGTGTGTGTGTGTGTACTTGCCCATTATCACCAGTTAAAATACTATTCTTTACTGAATTGCTTTAAAGTCTTTGTCAAATATCATCTAACTGCACCTATTTTTCTTTTTCCTGGACTTTGTGTTCTATTCCATTGATCTAGTTTTCTGCTGTTATCCCTAATATCTTGATTTCAGTAGCTTTATAGTAAGTTTTTAATAGAAAAATGTATAAACCTTGCCCCATTTATTCTCTCCTTTTAAACCCAGTGTGGCTCATTTGTGTTATTTGTATTCCCAAGTAAATTTTAGGATCAGCCTACCCAATTTCTACAATTATTGGAATTTTTATTTAGGGTAGAATTAACAACTTAATTTTTAGTTGTTCTTTCCATGAACAGAGTGCCTATTTATTTACTTTAGTATTGCTTAATTTATTTCCACACTGTTTTGTGGTTTTCGGTGTAGTTTTATAGCTCTTTTGTTACATTTAATCTTATTCCTTTTTATGCTTTTGATGCATCTTCTATTTATATGTACTTAATTTTGCCATTTTTTGCTTGTACTGAAAAATACAACATTTTTGTAAATTTAACATTGAATCCCAAGATTTATAAAAATTTATTATTTTCTTTATATTTTTTGAGATATCCTAAGATTGTCTAAATACTGGATTATATGTCCTGCAAGCAAAAACTGTTGTATGTCTCCTATTCCAAAACGTTTGTGATTTATTTATTATTTTATTTCACTGGCTAAAGTCTTTGATATAATATATGTCTTATATTAGTCTGCTAGGACTGCCATAACAAAAAATGGTTAACTGGGTTGTTTAAACAACAGAAACTGATTTTCTCACCGTTCTAGGGACTGGCATTCCAAGATAAGTTGCCAGCAGGTTTGATTTCTCCCAAGGACTCTCATTCTTTGGCTTATAGATACTTGTATTTTTACTCTGTCCTCACATGGTCTTTTCCTCTGCGTACATGCATATTTTGTGTCTCTTTCCTGATGAGGACCGCAGTCATATTGCCTTAGGGCTCCACCCTTATGATCTCATTTAACATTAATTACTTACCAATTATAGCCAAATTGGGAAATAGGGCTTCAACATATACATTTGTAGGGTAACATAATTCACTCCATAACAATGTTGAATAAAAATGATGAGAACAGGTACTTTTTATTCTGGTCTTAAATAGAAACCATTTAAAATATTACACTTTATATGTCATTATCATACTGAGGAAATTTCCTTTTATTTCAAGTTGCTGAAACTTTTACTGTGAGTAGGCTTTGGATTTTGTCAAATGCTTTTAATGAGTCTAGTCTGACCATCATATTGTTTTCTTCTTTCATCTATTAGTGTGAAATACAAAGTTTGATTTGTGAATATCAAATCTTAACATTCCTTAGGTAAATTCACTTGATCATTATTTATTACTCTCTTTATTTATTTCAACATCTGCTGTGCTTTTTAAAAGAAATTTTGTGCTTGTGCTTATACGTGGCATTGCTTTTGATAAGTTTTTTTCTTGTAATGTCCCTACAAGTTTTGATATTAGAGTTATTCTGGGATCATAAAATGAGTTAAAAACTTTTTTCATCGCCATGCATTTCCTGAAAAATTCTATTTCAGATTATTATTATTTCTTCTGGTGAAAACAATTATATCTGTTTTTATAAGATAAGGTTTCCTATAAAAGATTTAATTTCCTAAGCAGATATAAGACTATTCAGATCTATTTTCTTCTTTTGTCAATTTCTGTAGGATGCTTTGCCAAAGAATTTTCTTATTTCATCCAAGATGTCAGTGATATCGGCATGATATTGTCATTTTATCGCCTTATCCTTTTAGTATTTTTATGTTTCCCTCCTTCTGCTTCTGGTAATTTGTTCTCTCTCTGTGTGTGTGTGTGTGTGTGTGTGTGTGTGTGTGTCCATCTCTCTGTCCTTCTCTCTTTCTCTAGAGTAGTTATTCTAAGGATTTATAAATTGTGTTACTCTGTTATGAGTCAATAAATGAAATATAGATTTTTTCCATGGAGTAAATGGATCTGAAATCAGTATGAATATTAAGTTTATAGAATACCAGTAGGCCAAGATGTTGGTCTTGCCTTGACAACTGAATTCCTTCTGAGAGAAAGAATGATAAACTATATATTATGTGGGATGACTCCAGCCTACTGACAAAGTGAATATTTGGTACATTGGCTACCAGGCCCAAAAGTAACAGAAATTATGGCTACTTAAACTGTATTACATTTTTACTGTAATGCTTAATTTTAAAATACAATATCATTAATGCTCTATAATGTTTGAATATATCTGTTGTCTTTATTTTAGGATTTTACCTACATACAAAGCCAAATCCTATAAAGCCATCCTGGGCTTCCTCTTCCCTCATTGTTTGCAACAACCTAAATAATTTGTCCATTAGAAATTTTTAAAATACAAAGTACATTAAATTAACTCCCATATGAATTCTCAGTTTTTTTACTGGAACATTTTATAGCATGAGATTAAAAATACTTAGGTGATCCTTTCAAACTGGCTTACTTTTGTTTCTTTAAATATGAAAGAATGTAGATTTTTTAAAATATCAAAGATAATTTCACTAGTCACTTAAAAACATCCATTTTAGACTTATAAAAATATTACCAACATTCAACTATTACCTGTATTGCCACTGACAACCAAAATGAGTGACTGAGGTTTGAGTCTCAAATCATCAATGTTTATTGAGACAGTCTGAGGGTGTGCCTTAAAAAAATGCAAGTCACAGACACATCTGTGGCACACGGGGATTTTTTTTTTTTCCCATGGAGGTGCGAGGAGATTTAGTACTTATACATTTTCCTTTAAAAGGGGGAAGAATGCAATGCATGATTACACACTTGTGAGACTGTAGTTAGCACCCAATGAATCTACATTTTACAAAGAGTAAGGTGAATATTTGAAGAAAAAGAGGATAGAGGAGCAGATATCTCAGGAAAGGGTGAAAGAATGATTAATTTCATCTTGTCTGTGTTCTGTACCTGGGACAATATGCTAGTAATCAGTTTTAACATTGTGGAGTCTTTGAAAGGTTTGGGTTATATTTGGCCCCTTACAGATGAAAATCTAATAGGGTTAGTCAGGGAGGGGGTATGATGAGGCTTGTCCAGCATTTCATCATGGCCATGGAACTCAGATTCCAAGGGTTCCCTGTGGTCTTCATGGCCAAGAGGGGCCCTCTTCAGTCACTTAAGGGCTCAGAATTTTTAGTTTCTCACCATCTTAAATTATTCATGCTTTTTTAGGAACGTGGGGAAATGTCTGAGTTCTGCTTGAAATCGAAAAGCAGCATGTTTTATTCCTTAGATACCACTCTTCTGATACATTGTCTTGTTTGAAATCTATTCATAACTTCACAAAGTTATTTTATCCTTTGAGATAGGTATGTAAACTAAAGATAAAATTTTAAACGACCATCTCTTGGCCATGGGGATGCCAGAGCAATCTTGAAAACTAAATTCTTTGCCATGATTGGAAGGGGTGTAAGACATACCTCCTTATACTGCCTGCCCCTGCTAACCACAATTGGCCTTTCTTCCCTAAGGGCCAAACAGAAACCAGCCTTTTCAAAAGACTCTACCACGGATATCAGCCAACCACCTTATGCTGCCCCTTCATTTTTACTTGATAGGAGACCACCAATCATGGGATGTTTCTGGCCAGTCTAAAGAGAATGCACAGTAAGAGTTTTCACGTCCTTTGCTTCACACTTTAATGTCAGAAGGTGGAAAACTTCACTGTCAGATCCTGCTAACACTGTCCTTTTTTGAACATGAGACCCATGAAGGGGCATGAAGTGCCACTGCACATGCACACATTTCTCCTTTCATAAATATCCATGACTCCTTCTGTGGCTTAATGAATATGTGTATTTGGCCATCCTGCTCAGCATAAATTCCTGTTCCCTTTGCTCCTCATTTGAAATGTCTGCTTCCAGCTTCTGACCAGAGGCTATGCTTCCCAGTCTGTCAGCATGGCCACCTTGCAAGCTACAACCCTTTATGAGAAAAAAGCTCTCCTTTCCAAATGTGTGAGCCTCATCATTCTTCAGTTGATAGTACAATGGATGGATCATTTATAATAGCAATATTATTTATATAGTCTTAATGCTTATGTTTCCTCAAAATCGATGTGTCGAAAACCTAACCCTAAAGATGGTGGTGTTGGGAGGTGGGGACTTTGGGAGTGATTAGGTGATGAAGGCAAAGCCCTAATTAATGGGATCAGTGACTTTATAAAAGAGGCCCAGAGGGTTGCCTTGCTTTTTCTACCATGTGAACATGCGAGAAAAGGCACAATCTATAAGGAATGGGTAGTCACCAAACATGGATTCTTCCCGTGGTTTTGATCTTATCCTTTTTATCTCCAGAACCTGAATGGACTAAATTATACAGTAAAGTGGCACAATTTCTTGGCAGATTTCTCATAGACACATTACACGTTTTACATATTATTTGTTGCAATAATGCAAATTTTATCTTGCTAAATAAAGAGAAAATAACTTGGTGACTTCCTTCATAGAAAGTTTGTAATACATTAAGTTTATTTATTTCCCATGAGAAAGAAAATATCATTGATTATATAAAAAATAATAAAAAAATTTTAGGCCTTAAAATTTTGGCTAAGAGTTTGTGGAGCAAGTACATACAATAGAAAGATGGAACACAAAAGTGTTCAATCTAATATTTTGAGCATTGCATACAAGAGTCTCGTATCGCTACAAAGTAGCCTATATTATTTCATGTATAATTAACGGCTCATTTTCGGCAAATGAGAGTATAGCGTCTCTAATTTTTGGTAAAAATCAGCTACTAACTAAAGATCTAGCAACCAGGTAAAATAAAAGCATGTCATATCAGATTAAATTCTAATTTATATCTAAACTTAGGTAATAAAACAAGCATAAAAAGTTATTCGAATTGTTTCATCATCTGAATAAAGTTTTAGCTGCCTATAGTTTAACTGCTCAGATCACATTTTTCAATAAAAACTTATTTCAGGTAAATGTTTCCATATTGTGGAGGAAGGTTCAGTTAACCTTATTGGCTTCATTCAACCATAACCATAATTCTTCAATTGCAGACAACCTAAGATCTTTAAAAAACAAGGTCCATGTGTTATCCCTAAGAATACAAGCTACATGATGCTCAAGAGTTTTAAATGCCATTCTTGCAAGGGGAAAGATTGACTCAATGATATGTTAGAAAATCCACATCATTTGTATGTTAGAAACACACACACACATTTCTAATATCTATTGTTCTAATAAAAAAGTTGCTAAACTTGAACAGATATACAGATAAATGAAGCACTTCTGGAAGTCACTTACAGAGTGAGACTTTCTAATTATAATGCTAACGAACCACATCTTAGATGTAAATTTCTGATTAGGGAAACTGAAGAATCCTAAGTGAAATTTAAATTAATGAATGAGTACACGATACCATACTGCCTATGCTGAAATATTTTAAAGTACATTGCACATCTCAAAGCATCTACCATTTGAATTTTTGAGGACACACAGACTTCTTGGAAAAATAATTTGTGTTGCATAACCTATAAAATAAATATGCTAAAAAAGAACAATCATTTAAAAGGACTGCATTTGGAATATATCATGACTGAAATGTGTAGACTTCTATAACTGATTCCTAATGTTCCATAGAGACAGAGCTACCTAAGCCATAGTTTAGGCAGTATGTTAATTATTTAAAATTTTGATGCCTCCACTCATTTTTTACATTGTCCCACATGGCTTGAAATGTATTAAATGCAATGGCTCATCAATAGAGGAAATATGGTGAGAATAACGAAATTTCTCTTATTAATAAGGTGACACCAGAACAAATCAGCTAGTAATTTGCTAACTATCCAGTTCTTGAGATGAAGAGATGACCAAAAGCCATGATTAGACTTAGGCTCACCTGAATTAGGTGATTGGAATCTACCTGTATCAAATGCTCTATTACTTAGTATAAAGAACATGAGCACACACCACAATCTAGGAGCCTTTGTAAAAATTCTTATTTGTATCTAAAATTCAATGTTAGTTTTTATAAACCCTCCAAAATCCAAGTAAACAGGGAAATAGAGCAATGAAATGCTTCTTAGTATAATTCACTTAATGTGGCACAAGTTTGCTTAAAGAAAGAGACAAAGTTGTAGAAAATGCCACTGATTTAGCTTCTTATCCACTTGCATTTACTAATTAAGGTGTAACTTAAATTATTTATCGGATATTTAAACATTAATGAGGATTTTCTCATTTCTTATTTTCACTTATTCCAAGAAAAGAAAGTGATGATATTGAATACATATAACAGCCTGTCAATGAATTCTCTAGGTGACAAGCTAAATGTTAACTAAGTATACTCAATAAACATAAACATACATATATTTTATATTGTTTAAAAGTAGTTTACTATAGCTTAAGTAGTGAATAAACCAGCATGTGCAACTGGGACATTATTTTATTAAAAGGTGCTTTAATCATTTTTTTCCAAAATATATAAATTGGCTTTATTAAATCAGTAGAATGATTACAAAGTCTCATTTATTTATGCATTACCTTGAAAGGGCATAGAGCTATGGGAGACCTTCAGGTGTCTCTGTTAATACATATTATCTATGATTTTTTACCCACAGTGAGATTTGAGATTCTAAGAGTCTCCAATTTTTGCTTACTGTCCATTTTAAGTGGTTCAATATCTGCCTCAACTAATCTAAGGACCATTAACTGAAAATCAGTTCCTTAAATAACAAGTAGGGGATAGTTCATAAATACCTCAGAAGGCACAAAATTATAAACTACAATATACTGCTTGGAATAACAAAAATCCACCAACTTCAAACCTCCCTCTTAGTTTGAGAACACACAATGGTAAGAAGAGTCTCAATTTTTTGTAGTAAACAATAAACCATTTACTTAGAAGTGACTAGGTACAAAAGTGTTATTTTGTTCTGTGTATCATAAAATATGAATAAAAATTTCAGATGTAGTCCAGCTTTGTTATTAAGATGAATCCATTTCCAGTATTACGTATTATTATTAATTACAGGAAATTCAAATTAGTAATGGTAAATTTATGCTTGGTATTGTGTGAAGGCTGAGGTAAAATAAAAAACTTAGTCAAAAAACGTTTAAAAAAATTATTATAAAAAATGAGATTAAAAAAATTTGAGTGGTATGGATAGCACGTAATTTTGTTCTGGTAATCTGGTACTGTTCATACATTCATAAAATACCTGTTGCTCTCAGATTGAAAATGTACACTGTACAGTCATTCCTCAATATCTGTGGGAGACTGATTTCAGGACCCTCCCTAGCTCCCCTGCTCACCAGTGCATATCCAAATATATGGATGCTCAAGTCCTTGATATAAAATGATGTATTATTTGCATATAAACAAAGCAAATTCTCTCCTGTTCTTTAAATCATATCTAGATGACATAATACCTAATACAATGTAAATGTTATACAGTTGTTATACTATATCATTTTTTAAAATTTGTATTAATTTTTTATATTTTTTCAAATGTTTTAGATTTGAAACATTTGTTTCAAATGATGAATAAACCACAGATAAGAAGAGATGACTATAGTTTCATAATTTTGAAGGACTTTTCATTTTTATTTATTACTTTCCTTTTCTATTTTTATTCCATCTTAAAATTAGCCCTTGGAACTTTTGAACATGAGCAGTGAAAGAGAGCACAGGGAAATCAGTCCACAGATGAATTTTTCTTTCATTTTTATTTTACCAAAGAAAACTCCATCTAGTCTGTGAGTATATGGAAACTTAATTAAGCTTCAGCCTCCATCTCTCTGATGCTCATAACTAATGTCAAAAAAAGACTTAAATTATCTGCTTGGGAGCTTTGAGGGTCAGCTGTTATTTTCCTTAGTTTCAAACTGCAGATAAATAAATGTCACAAAGAAAAAAAAATCATACAATAGTTGAGTTTCACTCATATAAAAATAATCTAAAGCTTATATAATTACTTCCTAAAATGGCAAAATTACTTTCAGCAAAATGGCAAAATAGGAAGTTCCAGACCCTTCTTCCCCACAAAAACAAAAAACAAACAAAACAAAACAAAACAAAACACATCAATTCAACAATACATGAAAAAAAGACCCTGTGTGAAAAATCCAGAAAACAGTTAAGAAGTTCCTGAACCGGAGTTTGAGACCAGCCTGGCCAACATGGTAAAACACCATCTACTAAAAATACAAAAATTAGCCAGGCGTCGTAGTGGGTGCCTGTAATCCCAGCAACTCAGGAGGTTGAGTCAGGGAGAATGGCTTGAACCTGAGAGGTGGAGGTTGCAGTGACCTGAGATTGTGCCATTGCACTCCAGCCTGGATGACAGAGCGAGACTCTGTCACAAAAAAAAAAAAAAAAAGCAAGAAAAGAAAAAAAGAAAAAAAAAAAATTAAGTTCCTGAACTGTAAAACAAGCTGCACAAAAGCTGATAGAAAAATTATGAATTTCACCATAGTCACATAGTCACTCTCCGTGGTTCAGCCAGGTGTGATTGGTGAAAACACTCCCAACTCCAAGCTTCTCCCTAGGAAAGGATAGAAAAGCCTGAAATGTATATCTAAGATGCAAAGTTTTTGAGAGTCAGAGAAACTGGTTCCCATCTTGCCTGAATCAAGCACTAATAGAAAAGTGCATCAGATTAGGGGCCAATGAAAACACAGGTGAAAATTTGGACTAGCATGTACCAACTCACCTAATGCACTACCCTTTGTTCAGGGTGGAATGAGCAGGAGAAAACCCCTATCTCCCAGATTCTCCTTGGAAAGGAAAAGAGCTAAACTCTCCATCAAATGTTTCAGTTTTGGGGGGATGACCAAAAAACTGGTTTCTGTTTCACCTGTCTTAAAGCACTAAGTGGATCTGGCATATTATATATATCTGAAGGCCTCTGAGAACAAAAGAGAGCTGAGCACCTTATTGCTGTTCTAGAGGACCTGACATATAGCACACACAGAGACCAATACAGTTTCACAATCTCTCATTTACCAGGAAAAGAAAAGGGTAGAGTGTCACACGCGTCCATGTGAAAAGACCACCAAACAGGCTTTGTGTGAACAATAAAGCTTTTTAATCACCTGGGTGCAGGAGGGCTGAGTCCAAAAAGAGAGTCGTCAAAGGGTGGTGGGATTATCATTAGTTCTTACAGGTTTGGGATAGGCAATGGAGTTAGGAGCAATTTTTTATGGGCAGGGGGTGATCTTACAAAGTACATTCTCAATGGTGGGGAGAATATTACAAAGTACCTTCTTAAGGGCAGGGGAATATCACAAAGTACATTATCACAAGGGCAGGGAGGGTATGTTGTCATAAGGTCAATTGGTCAGTTAGGGTGGGGCAGGAACAAATCATAATGGTGGAATGTCACCAGTTAAGGCAGTACCTGGCTATTTTCACTTCTTTTGTGGATCTTCAGTTGCTTCAGGCCATCTATATGTACACATGCAGGTCACAGGGGATACGATGGCTTAGCTTGGGCTCAGAGGCCTGACACAGGGTATGCATGTAACCATATTGCTTTTCAGGGAGCTTCCCAAGGAAATGGTTTCTGTCACACCTAAGTCAGAGCATTAATGGGATCCATTATACTCTAGAAGCCTGAGAGGTTCTGAAACCAAAAGAGGGCTGGATAGATTGCAGCAGCTCTGGAGAACCATGACCACAGACACCAGAGGGAGAAAACAATTATGATCTTCTGCAAAAAGAAAAGAACAAACCCAAGTCCAGAGAAAATGCATTCACAAAAAAGGTTTGAGGCCCCCAGAATTGTTTTTTCTGATCGATAAAGGTCTATACCCATAAAAAGTCAGGTTATAAAGACTGGCAGAGGTGGCTGTTCTTTCAAATGTGCAGATCTCAACACTAACTTATAAAACACATGAAAAATCAGAGAAACATGGCTCAATTAAAGGAACAAGGTAAATGTCCATAAAATTAACCTAAATAATTGAATTATGTAAATTACATGACAAAAATTCAAAATTACCATAATTATGCTCAATGAACTCAATTAAATAATATATAAACCAAACATCATATCGACATAGAGATAGAAAATATATAAAAAGAACCAAATGGATATTTTGTTGCAAAAATATATAAGAACTAACTAAAATGTTTTCTAGAGAGATTCAACAGCAGACTAGAGCAAGCAGAACAAAGGATTAGCAAACTTAAAAACAAGTCATTTGAAATTATTCAGATAAAAATATTTTAATTTAAAAAAGTGAAGAAACCCTAAAAGACTCATGAAGTTTCCAGAAGGAGAAGAGAAAAAGAAAGAGAGATGCAGATTATTTAAAGAAATAATGGCAAAGTGAACTCAAATCTAGGAAGGAAATTAATCTTCAGATTCAAAAAGCCCAAAGGACTTCAACTGGAATAAATCCAAAGAATTCTACACCAAGACACATTACAATCAAATTGATAAAAGTTAAACACAAAGAGAAAATTTTGAAATGTGCAAGAGAAAAGCAATCTGTCACATAAAAGGGAGCATCCATAAGACTATCAGCAAATTTCTCAGCAGAAAACTTGCATGCCAAAAGGGAATGGGTTGATATACATATAAAGTATTGAAGAAAAAGAAAAAGGAAAAAAACTAAATACACTCCAAGAATACTATATCTGGCAAAACTACTCTCCTAATTGAAGAAAAAATAATGTCTCTTCCAGATAAAGAAATCCTGATAGAGTTCATCACTACTACAGTAAAATGCTAACGGGAGTTTCTAAAGTTGAAATTAAATAATACTAGATGACAATACAAAAGTATATAACAGTATAAAGCTTCATCATAGGTGTATTAGGCCATGACCAAAATGCTGACAGTGATACGGATAGTGAAAGTCAGGTTGACACCGTCTTGAATGGAAATGAGGAACTTATTTGGAACTGGAGCAAAGGTCATGTATGTTATGCCTTAGTAAATAACTTGGCTATATTTTATCCCTGCCCCAGGGATCCCTGGAAGTTTAAACTTGAGAGTAATGACTTTGAATATCTGATGGAAGAAATTTCTGTGCAGCAAAGCATTCAAGATGTGGCCTGTCTGCTTCTAATACCCTACACTCAGATGTGGGAGCAAAGAAATGACTTAAAGTTGGAATTTCTATTTAAATAGAAAGCAGAGGGGAGACATTTGGAAAATTTGCATCCTGGCCATGTGACAGAGAAATATAAAGTTTTTGGGAGAGAGGAGTTCAAGTAGGCTGTGGAGAAACCATTTGCTAGAGATTTTTGCATAGCTAAAAGAGAGTCAAGAGCTAATATCCAAGACAATGGGGAAAATATCTCAAAGGCATTTCATAGACCTTTGTGGCATCCCCTCCTATTTCAGGACCAAAAGCCTAGAAGAAAAAAATATGTTTTGTGGGCCAGGCCCAGGGACCAGCTGCCCTGAGCAGCCTCATGATTCTTCTCCTCACTTTCCATCCACTCCAACACCAGCCGTGGAACAAAGGTTTCCAGGTACAGCTCCAGTAGCTGCTCCAGCTCAAGAAAGTATAAGCAAGCCAAAAGCCTTGGCATTTTCCATGTGGTGTTAAGCCTGTGGGTATGCAGAGTGTGAGAGTAAAAAAAGCATGGAAGCCTCCACCTAGATTTCACAGGATGCATACAAAAGCCCAGATGCCCAGGCAGAAGCATGCTGCAGAGACAGATCCCTCACACAGAATCTCCACTAGGGCAGTCCCAGGGGGAAATGTGGGATTGGAGGCCCCACACAGAGTCCTCACTGGGGCACAGCTTAGTGTATCTATGAGTATGGGGCCACCATCCTGCAGACCCCATAATGGTAGATCCACTGGCAGCTTACATCCTGTGCCTGGAAAAGCTGCAGGCACTCAAATTGTGAGAGCAGTCATGGGGGCTGAACCCCAAAAAGCCACAAAGGCAGTGCTGCCCAAGGCCATGGGAGCCCACCCCTTGCATCAATGTGCCCTGAATGTGGAAAGTGGAGTCGAAAGAGATTATTTTGGAGCTTTGAGATTTAATAGCTGCAATACTGGGTTTCGAACTTGCACAGGCCCTAAAGCCCCTTTCTTTTGGCTAATAAAATGAGAAAGATTACCCAGTGCCTATACCCTCATTGAATCTTAGAAGTGAATAACTTGTTTGGATTTGACAGGCTCATCAATGGAAAGGACTTTCATTTTCTTAGATGAGACTTGGGACTTCCGTGCTAATGCTGGAATGATATATGACTTTGGGGGTCTGTTGAGAGGGATGATTGTATTTTGCAATGTAAAAAGGACATGAGATTTGGGAGTCCAGGGGTAGAATGACACAGTTTGGATGTCTGGCCCCTACCATGTTGAGATGCAATTCCCAAAGTGGGAGGTGGGCTCAGGTCTGCTGGGAGGTGTTTTAATCATGGGGACAGATCCTTCATTAATGGCTTGGGCCATCCCTGTGGTGTTAAGTGAGCACCTGCTCTGACTTCACACGTTGGGTTATTTAAAATAGTGTGCCACCTCCCTCACTCTCTTTTTTACACCTGCTTTTGCCATGTGACTCTTCAACTTCTGCCATAAATGTAAGATTCCTGAGGCCTCTCCAGAAGCTGAGCAGATACCATGTGTTCTGTAAAGCTTAAAGAACTATGAGCCAATTAAACCTCTTTTATTTATAAATTATCTATTCTCAGGTATTTCTATATAGTTAAAAAAAGGCCTAACACAAAAATTGGTACCAGAGAGTAGAGCATTTCTATAAAGATGCCTGAAAATGTGAAATCAACTTTGGAACTGGTAACAGGTAGATGTTGGAAGAGTTTGAAGGGTTCAGAAGAAGGAAGGAAAATCAGGGAATGTTTGAAGCTTCTTAGAGACTGGTTAAGCAATTGTGACCAAAATGCTGATAGTGATACTGAAAGTGAAAATCCAAGCTTACACAGTCTCAGATGGAAATAAGGAACTTATTTTGTACTAGAGCAAAACTGCCTTGTGTTATGCCTTTGCAAAGAACTTGGCTACATTGTATCCATGCCCTCAGGATCTGTGGAAGCTTGGATTTGAGGATGATGATTTAGAGTATCTGGCGGAAGAAATTTCTAACCAGCAATGCATTCAATGAAGGCTGCTTCTAACAGCCTATGCTCATACATGGGAGCAAAGGAATGACTTAAAGTTGGAACTTATATTTAAAAGAGAAGCAGAGTACAAAAATTTGGAAAATTTGCATCCTGGACATATATAAAAAGCTCTTTTGGTAGAGGAATCCAAACAGGCTGTGGAGCAATCACTTCTAGAGATATTTACATAACTAAAAAGAGCCAGATGCTAATATCCAAGACAATGGGAAAAGGCTTTGAAAGCATGTCAGAGACCTTTTTGGCAGCCCCGCCCCTCACAGACCAAGAGTCCTAGCAGGTAAAAATGGTTTCATGGGCTAGGCCCAAGGCCCTGCTACCCTGCACAGCCTCGGGATAATGCTTGCTACATCCAATCTGCTCCAGCTACAGCTTCAGCTCAGAGGGCACCCAGGTAAAACTTGGGCCACTCCTTCAGCCTTGGCGGTTCCATGTGATGTTAATTCTGCAGGCACAGAGAGTGAAAGAGTGAATGAGGCTTGGCAACCTCTACCTCTACCTAGATTTCAGTGAATGTATGGAAAAGTCTGGCTGTCCAGACAGAAACCTGCTGCATGGCAACAGCCTCAGAGAATTCCTACAAGGCCAGTGCCAAGGGAAAATATGGGGTTGGAGACCCCACACAGAGTCCTCACTGGGACACTGCTTAGTATACCTGTGAAAAGGAGTTTTCCATGCTCCAGACCTCCAAATGGTAGATCTACCTGCAGCTTGTACCTTGAACCTGGAATAGCAACAGGCACTTTATAACTTCTGAGAGCAGGCTCAGAGGCTGAACCCTGCAAAGCCTCAGTGATGGAGCTGCCTAAGGCCTTTGCAGCCCGCCCCTTGCATCAGTGTGCCCTGGATGTGGGAAATTAAGTAAAAGGAGAATATTTTGGTGCTTTAAGATTTAATAACTGCCCTGGTGGGTTTCACACTTGCATGGGGACTGTAACCTCTGTTTTTGTCCAATTTCTCTCTTTTAGTATAATAAAGTTTACCCAATGCCTAAACTCCCATTGTATATAGAAAGTAAATAACCTGTTTTTGATTTTACAGGATCATAGGTTGAAGAAGTTTCCTTGTCTCAGAGGAGACTTTGGACTTTTGTGTTAACGCTGGAATGAGTTAAGACTTTGGAAGACTATTGAGAAGGGATGATTTTATTTTGAAATGTGAGAAAGACATACTATTTGAGAGGTGAGGAGCAGATGATATAGTTTGTATGTCTCCTTCCAAACCTTATTTTGAAATGTAATTTCCATTGTTGGATATAGGTCCTGGTGAGAGGTGTTTAGATGATGAGGATGGATCCCTCATAAGTGGCTTGAGCCATCTCATTCATGATAAATGTGTTCTTACTTTGAGTTCACACAAGATTTGGTTATTTAAAACTATGTGGCACCTCTTCCTCTGTTTTTTCTCTCTTGTTCCTGCTCTGGCCATGTGATATGCCTCCTGCTTTGCCTTCTGCCATGAGTAAAGCTTCCTGAGACCTTCACAGAAGTAGATACCAGCATTATGCTTCCTATGCTACCAGTAGAATCATTAGCTGATTACAGTTTTCTCATAAATTACCTAGTCTCAGATATTTCTTTATAGCAATGCAAGAATGGCCTAACAATTAGTCCTTAAGAAGTTCCAAACTTTCCTTGATCTTTGTGTCCTCTTCTGAGCCCTCCAAACGCTTCCGACCTATGCCTTTCACCCAGTTCCAAAGCCATTTCTACATTTTCAAGTATCTTTCCAGTAGTGCCTCTCTCCTTGGTATCAATTTTCTGTGTTAGATCATTCTGTCATTACTATAAGAAAAATGTAAGACTGGGTAATTTATAATGAACAGAGCTTTAATTGGCTCACAGTCTGCAAGGTTTGTAGGAAGCATGTTACCAACATCTGCTCAGCTTCTGGGAGGCTTCAGGAAGCTTACAATCATAAAAGAAGTTGAAGAGAGAGAAGGTGGCACATGGCAAAAGCAGGAGTAATAGTGTGTGTGGGGGGGGGGTAGGTGGAGGGGGGGGAGGTAGGTGGAGGGGGGAGGTGCTACACACTTTTAAAACACCCGATGTTGTGTGAACTCAGAGAAAGTACTCGCTTATCACCAAGGGGATGGCCCAAGCCATTCAGGAGAGATCTGCCCCCATGATCAAAACACCTCCCACCAGGCCTGAGCTCACCTCCAACATTGGGAGTTATATTTCAAAATGAGATTTGAGTGGGGACAAATAATCCAAACTATGTCAATAAGGATAGATATACGTGAGCACACACACATACACAAACATACACACACATACAAATAGAATACTGCAATACTGTAACAAGTGTGTATAAATCACTTAATTCTGGTAGGAAAGTTAAAAAATAAAAGTATAAAAATAACTATATATATTTTAAGGGATGCACAATATAAAAATGAAATTTATGATATTAATAAACTGGGGGGAGTAAAAAAGTAAAGTTTTTGTATGTGATTCATGCTACATTGTTATCAGTTAGCTAATTATAACTAAAAACTGTTTTATGAAAGCTTCATGGTAATCAAAAGAAAAATACTTATATCAGATACACAAAAATAAAGAGAAAGGAATCAAAGCATATCACTATAAAAAGCAACTAAACTTAATGTGAGACAGCAAAAGAGGAAGACTGGAACAAGAAAACCTACAAGACACAGACAGTACAATGAAGAAAATTGCAATATTAAGTCTTTCCTTATCCATAATTACTTTAAATGTAAATAAACACCCTAATCAAAGAATGTTAAGTGGTTGAATGGATAAAAAACAAGATCCAGCCACATACCCTCTATAAAAGACTCATTTTTCATTTGAGGACATGCATAGGTTGAAAATGAAAGGATGTAAAAAAATATTCCGTGCAATTCGTAACAAAAAGAGGGTAGAAATGTCTATACTTACATCAGACAAAATAGACTCTTAAGTCAACAACTGTCACAAGAGACATAAAAACATTATATCATAATAAGATGATCAATATACCAGGAATGTATAAAATTATAAATATATTTGCACCCGACATCAGAGCACACAGACATATAAAACAAGTACTGGAAGAATTGAAGGAAGACATAGACAACATAAATTAGAAGATTTTAATACCCTACTTTCAATAATGGGTAAAATATCAAGACCAAAACCCGAAAAAGGAAACAGAAAACTTGAATGACATAATAAATTAAATGGACCTAAAAAGCATATGTGGAAAATACCATTTAACAACTGAAGAATGCACATTCTTCTCAAGCATGCATAGAACATTCCCAAGCATAGATCACACATTAGGTCAAAAAACAAGTGTTAACACATTTAGGAAGATTGAGGTTATACTAAGTATCTTTTCTGACAACAATAAAATAAAAAAAAGAAATCAATAAAGGAAGGAAAACAAAAAAATCAGAAATATGTGAAAATTAACACAGTATTGAACAAGCAATGCTTCAAAGAAAAAATTTAAAAAAAAATTAGACAACATCTTGATACAAATGAAAAGAAAAAATATAGCATAAAAATTGATAAGATACAGCAAATGCAGTACTAAGAGGAAAGTCTACACTGGTAAAAGTCTACAAGAAAAAGAAAGCATATTATTTAAACAACCTAATTTTATACCTCAAGCAACTCTAAAAAAGGAACAAGCAAAATCCAAAGTTAGGAGTAGGAAGGAAAAAAAAAAAGCTAAAGTCTTGTCAAGTTTCTTGATGTTTTCAGAAAACAAAGTTTTATTTTTCTTGATTTTTAAATCGTTACTCTATTATCTATTTTGTTTATTTCTAATCTTTTTTTTTTTGTAAGGGGATTGAATTGGTAATTAAAAATCTCCTGACAAAGAAAAGCTTAGGACCATGTCTTCACTGGAGATGTCAAGCAAACATTTACAGAAGAATTAATACTAATCCTTCTCAACTTCTTCCAAAACAATTGAAGAGGAGAGAATACTTACTCATTTTATGAGGCCACCATTATCCTGATACCAAAGCCTGGCAAAGACATTATAAGAAAATAAAATTGCAGGCTAATACCCCTTATAAATACAGATGCAAAAATTTTCAACAAAATATTAGCAACCCATAGTCAATAGCACATTAAAACAGCCATATACCATGATCAAGTGGGACTTATTCTTGGGATACAAGAATGGTTCAACATACAAAAATAAATGTGATATACCAAGGTTAAAAATTACATGCTCATCTCAGTAGACACAGAATGAAGCATTGAAAAAAAAATTCAACATCCTTTTATGACAAAAAAAATAAAACTAAGAATAAAAGGATATTACTTCAACATAAAAAGGCCATATATGAGAAAGCAATGCCTTACACACAAACACACACACAGTTCAGATAATAAATGAATTCAGCAATTGCAGCATACAAAATGTATATGCAAAAGCCAGTGTTTATGTAAAATAACAATAAACAATCCACAAAGAAAATATTTTTAAAAGTCTAATTTTTAATAATACCAAAAGAATATAATACTTAGGAATGAACTTAAACGAGAAAGTAAAATACATACTGAAAACACTGATGAAAGGAATTAAAGATGCAAGTAAATGGAGATGTAACCTGTGTTTATGGATTGGAAGACCTAATGTTATTGAAATATCCATACTAACCAAAATAACTAACTATAGATCCTATGCAATACCTATCAAAATGTGGTATATAACATATAATGGAATTTTATTCAGTCTTAAAAAATAAAATCCTGGTCAGGTGTGGTGGCTCACGCCTTTAATCCCTGCACTTTGGGAGGCCATGGAGGGCGAATCACCCTGAGGTCAGGAATTCGCGACCATCCTGGCCAACATGCGGAAACCTCTTCTCTATTAAAAATACAAAAATTAGCCAGGCATTATGGAGCGTGCCTGTAATCCCAGCTTCTCAGCAGGCTGAGGCAGGAGAATCGCTTGAATCTGAGAGGTGGATGTTGCAGTGAGCTGAGATCACACCACTGCACTCCAGCCTGGGTGACAGAGTGAGACTCAGTCTAAATAAATAAATAAAAATCCTGCCATATACTACATAGATGAAACTGACATCATTATACTAGGTGAAATAAACCAGACAGAAGGACAAATAGTGCATGGCTCTGTTAAATGAGATAGCCAAAATAGTAAACTCATAGAAATAGAAAGTAGAATGATGGTTTCCACTGTCTGCCAAGAAGGAAAATGAGGTGTTATTCTTCAATGGATATAGAGTTTTTGTCACGCAAGCTGAAAACTTCTAAAGATCTGCAGTAAAAAAGTATACATATGGTTGACAATACTATAAAGTATACTTAAAAACTTACTAAGAGGTTAGATTGTATAAGTAATTTACCACAAAAAAATGGAAGCTTACTTTCTGGATCACTAAGAATGGAGTATTATGGAACTAAAATACAGATGTATATTAGGAAGTACAGAGATAGCAGTGTCTAAGTGTCCAAAGATACTATTAGCTTTAATAAGTTTCACAAATTTGGCTGATTACAGAGTCCACTAACACAGAGAGGACCTAGGAAGAGATTGATGGATGAATAATATTTCTCACTGAAAATTAAAAACTGCTCCTTCTTAGGGAAACCAGAGATGGTAATAATGGCACATCAAGAGCATTACATTTATGTATAGATTTTATATTGCATCTGTTGCTGTTGTTATTATATATTTTAATGTTATTACTATTTCTAAGCTCTTCAAGCTGACACTTTCACCTACCTCGAGTATCAACAGAAATTGTTTAATTTCCTCACATCTGCACTCTTATATGGCTTGTTACATGGATATATACGCTATTTTTATATTTCTCAATGCTGACAAATAAAGATTAAAATGTTTACATCTAATGACCCTTTAGGTAATTTTTAAATAAAGAATACCTAATTATATCTTAACTTTTCAATCAACTGCAAGGTCTTCCAAATTTTTTAATGTAATACCTTATTTGAAAATAAAATTAATTTAAATATTTTGACCTAAATAACTTTTAAAATATGTAAATTTGTATAAGTAAGCCTATTAAAATTTTCCCACTTTAAGTAAATGATTCTTCAGTCAGACTTGGAAATTTACAACAATCCTTAATAATTAATGTAGCCAATTTTTATATTGGACTTTATTAATATCCTCAGTAGTTCATTAGCAAATGTGGAAGAAAAATACTGGGTTTAGGTAAAGGCAGATATCTGACAAACACAGCCAAATATGTAACAAAGATTTTCATAAAGAATGAGCAACTACTTCTTTGAAATATACATTTTATTTTTCCATTAGCTCTTGTACTAGGGAAGCATGGTATACTAAACTGTATGTATCTATTGCAAAAAGAAACAATCTGATATTTTGTAGGCTTAATTTCTTAGTGACCATTATTTAAAAACCTCAAGGAAAGAGACCATCTGTAAATGTTATCAGGGTGGATTTGATAAAAGGTACCTAAACAATACAAAATTAAAGTGATGTATGTCCACATCAGATGACTCAAATTGTTAGTAAAATATTCAAGATTTTTTAATGCAATCTGCAAACAAATTTGAATGGTTTTTCTATAAAAAATGTGACTCTCTCCTTCTACCATCTCTCTGTCACTATACCAAAACATTAAACTCATAGGTGAGGCAAAATAATTAAATCTGTTACTTCAGTAATTTTGGATGGTTTATGCTTATGTAAGTTCTGATGGATTATCATTGACCATACCCCTTTTGATTTCAATGAATATATCACATACCTTTGCTTAAAAATAACTGTAGAATCTTTCCAGTAAGCCTACTTTCACTGAAAGTAAGACTCACTAAAGTTATAATAAGAAATATGAAATTATTAGATCAATCTATCTGGTCTAATATCAGGGAAGCATACATTTAAGATAAATTGGCCAACCATTTCTTCTATAAGGCTTTATCATTTCTTGTAGTTAATTTTTGGGAAAAAAATCTATGCGGTCTTCCATATTGCAGAGTAAAACCACAAACTTATCAAAATAGGGATAGGCAAATTATTTGACAAAATTAATATCTAACCATAATTAATATATTAATACATTGTGTCCAAGGAGAGTTGTGTGACTTATAGTATTGATTTTAGATTTTCAGGATGTATACTTCCAGTTAATGACAGATTTTGATCTTTTAAAATATTTTTTCTGAATTTTTTTCATGTTTCAATGCTAGATATATATAGTCTCATAAAATAGAGAAGTGTTTTCTCTTTTCTTTCTTCTATTTTCTAAAACAAAGTCTAAGATTGTGATTATTCCTTCCTAATAATTCTCAAATTTATCAGTAAAAATATGAAGCATTTATATACTTTGTGAAAACTACAGATTCAATGTAATTGATACACACAGATGTATTCAGGTTTTTAATTTCTTCTAGTATCAGTTTTTGTTTTGTTTTTTAATAAATTCATCCATTTTAAATTGTCAAATTTATCAGCATAAAGTTTATAATATCAAATTATCCTTTTAATTTCTATAGAATCCCTCTTTTATTCCTGAGTTTCATAATTTGTATTATCTCTTTAGTGTCTTGATTCACACTTACTAGATGATTATAGATTTTATTGATTTTTTAAGGAATGAAATTTTACTTGTTATTTTTTCTATTGTTAGTCTCTTTGAATTGCATTGATTTGTGATCTTATATAAATTATTTTCTTCCTATTTTTAGTTTGGATTTAATTTGCTCTTTCTTTTGAAGATTAAAATGTGTATCATTCATTTCAGACCTTTATTCTTTTTCAAGTTATAGATTGAAATAAGTAAGTTTCACCCAGTACACTGACTCACTTTACAACTTTCGACATTTTGTAAAATCATTTTTATACAGTTCAATAGACCTTCTAATTTCCTTGTGATTTCTTTTTGAACTCTTCACTTATTTAGAAACATTCTGATTAATTTTAAACATGTGGCATTTTTGGATATTTTATCCTTCATAATTTCAATTCTGCTGTGGTCAGAGAATATGCTTGATATAATATCAATATTTTAGAATGAACTGAGACTTCTCTTATAGTCATGAATGTGATACATTTTCATCATCATTTCTTGTGTACATCAACTAGTATGTGGTCAAGATTTGTAAAACATAGTTTGTTTTCTCTTACATCTAATGCCTTCTTATTTCCTATTGTTGCTTATAAAATCTTCTCATATCTAATGCTTTCTGATTTCCTATTGTTGCTTATAAAATCTTCTCTATATATGTGACTTTCAACAGTATGAATATGATGTGACTAGGTGTGGCTCTTTTGTATTTATTCTGCTTATATTTTGTTGACTTCTTGGATTTGTTAATTTTTTCTGTAAGATCTATAATAATGAATCTAAAATGCAGCAATCATTATTTCTTCAAATTTTTTTCTCATAACATCTCTAATTTCTTTTATTTTGGGACTCCAGTTACTGGTATGTTGGGCCACTTCTTATTGTCTCGTAAGACATTAAGGTTCTTTTCACTTTTTTTATAATATTTTCCCACCTATTCTTCAACATGATGAACTTAACTTGTGCTACTAATCTTTACCTTCCTTCTGGCGTCTTTAATCTTCTAATATTTCCATCAAGTAATATTTTTCTTTATGATGCTGTACATTTTAACCTCTCTAATATCCTGGATTTTTATTTTCCTTTGTTTTGTTTACGTATGTTTTTCTTTTCTTACTTTTTTTTTTTTTTTTTTGGTCCACATGCATATTTTGAATAGCTGGTTTAAAATCCTTGTCTGCTCATTTCAAATTCTGTGTCATCTGGGTTTCAGCTAAAACCTGTTCGCTTTTGGCTATGGATTACATGTCCTATTTCCTTACATGTTAGCAATTCATTGTATACTAGATATGGCGACTAGTATGTTGCAGAAAATCTAAATTCTGATATTGGCCCCAAAACAATATTAGTCTTCATCTACCAGGCAGACAGATTACTGGGTAGTTATTTTGAATGTGCAAAGCTTTGACTATATGTGTATTAATTACAAAGGTATTAATTTTTGAAGCACCCTACCTGCGCCTAAGTTTGGTGGAACTCCATTTCAAAAATACATCTATTCTATTTTGGGAAACTGTTTAAATCTTTATTCAGCTCTTTCCAACTCTTCAAGACTGCACTTTTCTGGGGACTTTAGAATCTACCTGCTGAAATGTAGTTCAATATTCAGATCAGGATTAGAGATGAGTGTATATGCAGAATTTGGGGCTTCCCTTTGGGATCTCTCCTTCAAAGAATCTTCTTTCTCAATTAGTAGCTCTTCTGACAACATGATGTCTTCCTCTAATACAACTTGAGACATTTTATTTTTAAGTTTTAGCCATTTCTCACTGCATAGACTTCAGTGTTGCCTTTGAGGAAAAGTCAAATAAACATGGATATTATTTATTTCTAAGGTTTAATCTCATACAGTTTATGCCTGGTTTTGGTCACTTCCGGATTCTTCATTTTTAGTTTTCTAAAAATTTTGCCTAGAGTTTAAAGTTTTTATCTTCAGAAGGATGAATGTGATAGATGCTACTGTGTCATTACTGGATTCAGAACAATCACACAGACTATTTTTAAAAATATGCTTCAATACAAACTATAAAAAATATAGTTTATTAAATACATAATTGATTATTTAATAAATAATTTTAAATGCCAGATAAATTCTTTATTTTAGAAGAAATTTTATTATTTTGATAATAATCACAAACCCAAAGAATACTTCATAAAAGATATAACTTTACCAAAGGCATCATATTTATTTAACAAACTTACCAGGTCTTTAAAAAATATATATCATTTTAGTAAGCAGACTACTCCTAACTGATAAAAGAATAATGATTACAATTTTGCACAAACTATTCACTTTGGGTGAAAATAAATTGTAGAAAGTTTCATTTCAAAACATTATGGTGGACTAGAATTTTACATGAAATTGGTGCCTTTAGCAACTGCTTAATTCTGAAAAAGCAATGTTTTAGAAATGAACTGTACCATTTTGTCTGTATTTTTAAAAATTCTCAAATTATGAAAAGCAAGTGTATTCTTAAATTATAAATCTTTAGTAGAAACATTTATATAGTATTTGATTATTTATTTGTTTAATTCATAATTCTTAGGTCATTTTCAGGTACTAAAATAGACCTTCTGGAACAAATATGCAGAAAGGCCAAGAACTCTGAAGGAATATGTGTTTCAGGAACTCCTAATTTTAACATGTGTTATATTTGTATCAAGTTTCATGAGAACAATATCAGATAGGGACCTCTTTAAAAATCATAAAACCTTTTGGTTAATAAAATGAATCAAACTAAATGGTGCTTTTTGACCTTTATGCACAATTTGGAAAACATTAATGCTAGTGGCTGATAACAAGTCAATCATTTACGTAATGATATCCATCAGACCTCATGGATATGAAAGGCATTATTCATGTCTATTAATTCATGCCTATTAATCAGCTGCTTCGGCTAAGCCCAGCTAATTTCTTTTCCCAGTGCCATTGGTATCATTAGTAATATATTACTCCCATCACTCAAAAACTTCATAGTGAACCTCTGTCATTGTTTGATATGTGTTACTTTCTTGGCATTTATGAAAGGTGTTGTTTTAATTTTTATATATGCAACCTAATTGTTTTTCAACTGGAAACATTAAGAAAATAAATCTGTCATATAAATGTATGAAGTGACTAATAACTCATAAATATTTTTAAAGAATTAAATAGCCTGATTACACTGAGAATAACTTGTGGCTCAGTAAAAGGTTTAACAAAGCTTATACTTCTTCTAGCTGCCAGATTAGGGAAAGTTTACAAGTCACTGCTCCACAATAGCATTAAATTTGATCCTCCACAAATGTTAACAGAAAGTGATTGAATGCTACTACCTTAAATATTCAGCATATTTCCTACGCCTCTTTACAATTGATGAATGCAAGCTTCATAGAGGAAAGAAAATTGAATAATGGTGACTTCCATAAACACAATAAAAAAATTAATGAGGCCAGGCACGGTGGCTCACGCCTGTAATCCCAGCACTTTGGGAGGCTGAGGCAGGCGGATCACGTGGTCAGGAGATCGAGATCATCCTGGCTAACACAGTGAAACCCCATCTCTACTAAAAATACAAAAAATTAGCTGGACGAGGTGGCGGGCACCTGTAGTCCCAGCTACTCGGGAGGCTGAGGCAGGAGAATGGCGTGAACCCCAGGGGGCAGAGCCTGCAGTGAGCCAAGATTGCACCACTGCACTCCAGCCTGGGGGACAGCGAGACTCTGTTTCAAAAAAAAAAAAAAAATTAATGAAGGATTCATCTTTTAAAAAATTGAAAATACATAAAAGCTGAAATCTTTGAATCGCAGGATTCTGAAAATATAGTTTATAGGTATATGTGGAAATAACTAAGAACAAGAAACAACTTAATTTCATCACTATAAAAGTCATATGAATTTACCACTCCTGCATCAACAAATGCAAAAGAAAAGACTGCAGTAATGATCAAAGTACACATTGCATACTTACTCTGCTAAACATTTACTTGCATTATTTTGTGCAATCTCAAATATTCTATCACACAGGTTCTGTTATTATCTAAATATTACAGATTAACAAATGGAAGGTTAGAAAAGTCTAAGTTCACACAGTTGTTGAAAAAACTGGGACTCAACCCATACCAGTCAGATGTCAGAACCAAAGAACCCTATATTATTCCAGCTGTCAATCAAATTCATACACTTTGACCAAGTAATTATAATTCTAACAATATAATTAGAGGAAATGGAGATATTTAAACCTTTGAATCAAATACTTTTAGAAAAAATGCAAAAATTTTAAAACTGAGTTATTTTAAAACCTAAAATTATAAAAAGTTATAATTTAAAAAATATTTTAAGCAATATTAAAATACAAATCTTTGGGCACATTATTTTCTTGAAGGACACAAATGTTATATTATTTACATAAATGCATATTTATATGCAAAAAGTCTTATTAATAATCTCTTTAGTGCTATAGCATTTATACATTTTCTCACATATTAAAAATCATTAGCCTGTTAAAGATGTTTATTGCAATATCTCTGAATAGATTTGTAGACAACACCACAAAATATTTGATACAATGCAGCAAAAGTATCTTTTATATGCTCAGTTATGGTCAAGAGAAAGTAAGGAAACTCGGAAGGTGGGGTTATTCACAGCATAAATCTTTTCCTTTTTAAAGACCTTTGAGAGTAAGTCCAGAAAATTCTCAGGCAAACACAAGTGGAAATTAACAACTTAAGAATAAGTGATTGTGAAAAGTGATAGGATAATTAAAAATATCTTTTAGAAATTACAGTTACAGACTAGTATAGAAGATGGCCGAATAGGAACAGCTCCAGTCTACAGCTCTCAGCATGAGCGACGCAGAAGATGGGTGATTTCTGCATTTCCAATTGAGGTACCGGGTTCATTTCACTGGTGAGTGTCAGAAAGTGGGTGCAGGACAGTGGGTGCAGCATACCGAGCATGAGACGAAGCAGGGCAAGGCATCACCTCACCCGGGGAGTGAAAGAGGTCAGGGAATTTTCTTTCCTAGTCAAAGAAATGGGTGACAGACAGCACCTGGAAAATCGGGTCACTCCCACCCTAACACTGCACTTTTCCAATGGTCTTAGCAAACAGCACACCAGGAGATTATATCCCATACCTGGCTCAGATGGTCCTATGCCCACGGAGCCTCGCTCATTGCTAGCACAGCAGTCTGAGATCAAACTGCAAGGCTGCAGTGAGGCTGGGGGAGGGGCGCCCGCCATTGCTGAGGCTTGAGTAGGTAAACAAAGCGGCCAGGAAGCTCGAACTCGGTGGAGTCCACTGCAGCTCAAGGAGGCCTGCCTGCCTCTGTAGACTCCCCCTCTGGGGGCAGGGCATAGCCAAACAAAAGGCAGCAGAATCCTCTGCAGACTTAAATGTCTTTGTCTGACAGCTTTGAAGAGAGTAGTGGTTCTCCCAGCATGCAGCTGGAGATCTGAGAACGGACAGACTGCCTCCTCAAGTGGGTCCCTGATCCCCGAGTAGCCTAACTGGGAGGCTCCCCCAGTAGGGGCAGACTGACACCTCACACGGCCAGGTACTCCTCTGAGACAAAACTTCCAGAGGAAAGATCAGGCAGCAACATTTGCTGCTTACCAATATCTGCTGTTTTGCAGCTTCCACTGCTGATACCCAGGCAAACAGTGTCTGGAGTGGACCTTCAGCAAACTCCAACAGACCTGCAGCTGACGGTCCTGACTGTTAAAAGGAAAACTAACAAACAGAAAGGACATCCACACCAAAAACCCGTCTGTACGTCACCATCATCAAAGACGAAAGGTAGATAAAACCACAAAGATGGGGAAAAAACAGAGCAGAAAAACTAGAAACTCTAAAAATCAGAGTACCTCTCCTCCTCCAAAGAACTCAGCACCTCACCAGCAATGGAACAAAACTGGACGAAGAATGACTTTGATGAGGCGAGAGAAGAAGGCTTCAGACGATCAAACTACTCCGAGCTAAAGGAGGAAGTTCGAACCCATGGCAAAGAGTTAAAAACCTTGAAAAAAAAATAGACAAATGGCTAACTAGAATAACCAATGCAGAGAAGTCCTTAAAGGAACTGACGGAGCTAAAAACCACAGCACGAGAACTAAGTGACAAATACACAAGCCTCAGTAGCCGATGCAATCAACTGGAAGAAAGGGTATCAGTGATGGAAGATGAAATGAATGAAATGAAGCAAGAAGAGAAGTTTAGAGGAAAAAGAATTAAAAAATACAAACAAAGCCACCAAGAAATGTGGGACTATGTGAAAAGACCAAATCTACGTCTGATTGGTGTACCTAAAAGTGATGGAGAAAATGGAACCAAGTTGGAAAACACTCTGCAGGATATTATCCATGAGAACTCCCCCAATCTAGCAAGGCAGGCCAACATTCAAATTCAGGAAATACAGAGAATGCCACAAAGATACTCCTTGAGAAGAGCAATTCCAAGACACATAATTGTCAGATTCACCAAAGTTTAAATGAAGGAAAAAATGTTAAGGGCAGCCAGAGAGATAGATCGGGTTACCCACAAAGGGAAGCCAATCAGACTAACAGCTGATCTCTCAGCAGAAACTCTACAAGCCAGAAGAGAGTGGGGGCCAATATTCAACATTCATAAAGAAAAGAATTTTCAACCCAGAATTTCATATCCAGCCAAACTAAGCTTCATAAGTGAAGGAGAAATAAAATCCTTCACAGACAAGCAAATGCTGAGAGATTTTATCAACACCAGGCCTGCCCTAAAAAAGGTCCTGAAGGAAGCAATAAACATGGAAAGGAACAACTGGTACCAGCCACTGCAAAAACATGCCAAATTGCAAAGACCATCAACGCTAGGAAGAAACTGCATCAACTAACGGGCAAAATAACCAGCTAACACCATAATGATAGGATCAAATTCACACATAACAATATTAGCCTTAAATGTAAATGGGCTAAATGGTCCAATTAAAAGACACAGACTGGCAAAGTGGATAAAGAGTCAAATCCCATCAGTGTGCTGTATTCAGAAAACCCATCTCAAGTGCAGAGACACACATAGGCTCAAAATAAAGGGATGGAGGAAGATCTACCAAGCAAATGGAAAACAAAAAAAGGCAGGGGTTACAATCCTGGTCTCGAATAAAACAGACTTTAAACCAACAAAGATCAAAAGAGACAAAGAAGGCCATTACATAATAGTAAATGGATCAATTCAACAAGAAGAGCTAACTATCCTAAATATATATGCACCCAATACAGGAGCACCTGGATTCATAAAGCAAGTCCTTAGAGACCTACAAAGAGACTTAGACTCCCACACAATAATAATGGGAGACTTTAACACCCCACTGTCAACATTAGACAGATCAACGAGACAGAAAGTTAACAAGGATATCCAGGAATTGAACTCAGCTCTGCACCAAGCAGACCTAACAGACATCTACAAAACTCTCCACCCAAAATCAACAGAATATACATTCTTCTCAGCACCACACTGCACTTATTCCAAAACTGACCACATAGTTGGAAGTAAAGCACTCCTCAGCAAATGTAAAAGAACAGAAATTATAACAAACTGTCTCTCAGACCACAGGGCAATCAAACTAGAACTCAAGATTAAGAAATTCACTCAAAACCGCTCAACTACAGGGAAACTGAATAACCTGCTCCTGAATGACTACTGGGTACATAAGGAAATTAAGGCAGAAATAAAGATGTTCTTTGAAATCAACGAGAACAAAGACACAACATACCAGAATCTCTGGGATACATTCAAAGCAGTGTGTAGAGGGAAATTTATAGCACTAAATGCCCATGAGAGAAAGCAAGAATGATCTAAAATTGACACCCTAACATCACAATTAAAAGAACTAGAGAAGCAAGAGCAAACACATTCAAAAGCTAGCAGAAGGTAAGAAATAACTAAGATCAGAGCAGAACTGAAGGAAATAGAGACACAAAAAACCCTTCAAAAAATCAATGAATCCAGGAGCTGGTTTTTTGAAAAGATCAACAAAATTGATAGGCCACTAGCAAGACTAATAAAGAAGAGAGAAGAATCAAATAGACGCAATAAAAAATGACAAAGGGGATATCACCACCAATCCCACAGAAATACAAACTACCATCAGAGAATACTATAAACACCTCTATGCAAGTAAACTAGAAAATCTAGAAGAAATGGATAAATTCCTTGACACATACACCCTCTCAAGACTAAACCAGGAAGAAGTTGAATCTCTGAATAGACCAGTAACAGGCTCTGAAATTGAGGCAATAATTAATAGCTTACCAACCAAAAGAAGTCCAGGACCAGATGCATTCACAGCCGAATTCTACCAGAGGAACAAGGAGGAGTTGGTACCATTCCTTCTGAAACTATTCCAATCGATAGAAAAGAAAGGAATCCTCCCTAACTCATTTCATGAGGCCAGCATCATCCTGATACCAAAGCCTGGCAGAGACACAACAAAAAAAGAGAATTTTAGACCAATATCCCTGATGAACATTGATGCAAAAATCCTCAATAAAATACTGGCAAACCAAATCCAGCAACACATCAAAAAGTTTACCCACCATGATCAAGAGGGCTTCATCCTTGGGATGCAAGGCTGGTTCAACATACAAAAATTAATAAACGTAATGCAGCATATAAACAGAACCAATGACAAAAACCACATGATTATCTCAATAGATGCAGAAAAGGCCTTTGACAAAATTCAACAACGCTTCATGCTAAAAACTCTCAATAAATTAGGTATTGATGGGACATATCTCAAAATAATATGAGCTAGATCTATGACAAACCCATAGCCAATATCATACTGAATGGGCAAAAACTGGAAGCATTCCCTTTGAAAACTGGCACAAGACAGGGATGCCCTCTCTCACCACTCCTATTCAACATACTGTTGGAAGTTCTGGCCAGGGCAATCAGGCAGGAGAAGGAAATAAAGGGTATTCAATGAGGAAAAGAGGAAATTAAATTGTCCCTGTTTGCAGATGACATGATTGTATATCTAGAAAACCCCATCGTCTCAGCCCAAAATCTCCATAAGCTGATAAGCAACTTCAGCAAAGTCTCAGGATACAAAATCAATGTGCAAAAATCACAAGCATTCTTATACACCAATAACAGACAAACAGAGAGCCAAATCATGAGTGAACTCCCATTCACAATTGCTTCAAAGAGAATAAAATACCTAGGAATCCAACTTACAAGGGATGTGAAGGACCTCTTCAAGGAGAACTACAAACCACTGCTCAATGAAATAAAAGAAGATACAAACAAATGGAAGAACATTCCATGCTCATGGGTTGGAAGAATCAATATGGTGAAAATGGCCATACTGCCCAAGGTAATTTATAGATTCAATGCCATCCCCATCAAGCTACCAATGACTTTCTTCACAGAATTGGAAAAAACTACTTTAAAGTTCATATGGAACCAAAAAAGAGCCCACATTGCCAAGTCAATCCTAAGCCAAAAGAACAAAGCTGGAGGCATCATGCTACCTGACTTCAAACTATACTACAAGGCTACAGTAACCAAAACAGCACGGTAGTGGTACCAAAACAGCATGGTAGTGGTACCAAAACAGAGATACAGACCAATGGAACAGAACAGAGCCCTCAGAAATAATGCCGCATATTTACAACGATCTGATCTTTGACAAACCTGACAAAAACAAGAAATGGGGAAAGGATTCCCTATTTAATAAATGGTGCTGGGTAAACTGGCTAGCCATATGTAGAAAGCTGAAACTGGATCCCTTCCTTACACTTTATACAAAAATTAATTCAAGATGGATTAAAGACTTACATGTTAGATCTAAAACCATAAAAACCCTAGAAGAAAACCTAGGCAATACCATTCAGGACATAGGCATGGGCAAGGACTTCATGTCTAAAACACCAAAAGCAATGGCAACAAAAGCCAAAATTGACAAATGGGATCTAATTAAACTAAAGAGCTTCTGCACAGCAAAAGAAACTACCATCAGAGTGAACAGGCAACCTACACAATGGGAGAAAATTTTTGCAATGTACTCATCTGACAAAGGGCTAATATCCAGAATCTACAATGAATTCAAACAAATTTACAAGAAAAAAACAAACAACCCCATCAACAAGTGGGCAAAGGATATGAACAGACACTTCTCAAAAGAAGACATTTATGCAGCCAAAAGACACATGAAAAAATGCTCATCATCACTGGCTATCAGAGAAATGCAAATCAAAACCACAATGAGATACCATCTCACACCAGTTAGAATGGCCATCATTAAAAAGTCAGGAAAGAACAGGTGCTGGAGAGGATGTGGAGAAATAGGAACACTTTTACACTGTTGGTGGAACTGTAAACTAGTTAAACCATTGTGGAAGTCAGTGTTGATTCCTCAGGGATCTAGAACTAGAAATACCATTTGATCCAGCCATCCCATTACTGGGTATAGACCCAACGGATTATAAAACATGCTGCTATAAAGACACATATACCTGTATGTTTATTGCAGCACTATTCACAATAGCAAAGACTTGGAACCAACCCAAATGTCCAACAACAACAGACTGGATTAAGAAAATGTGGCACATATACACCATGGAATACTATGCAGCCATAAAAAAGGATGAGTTCATGTCCTTTGTAGGGACATGGATGAAGCTGGAATCCATCATTCTCAGCAAACCATCGCAAGGACAAAAAACCAAACACCGCATGTTCTCACTCATAGGTAGGAATTAAACAATGAGAACACATGGACACAGGAAGGGGAACATCACACACCGGGGCCTGTTGTGGAGTGGGGGGAGTGGGGAGGGATAGCATTAGGAGATATACCTAATGTTAAATGACAATTTAATGGGTGCAGCACACCAACATGGCACATGTATACATATGTAACTAACCTGCACGTTGTGCACATGTACCCTAAAACTTAAAGTATAATTAAAAAAAAAAGAACACGGATATAATTTAAAAAAAAGAAATTAAATTTATAATTCCTAAAATTTAAAGAATACTAACAGATGATGATCATTTAACAGATAATGAATCAGAGCATTTTCTTCTGTTGGTCCTGGCAAACATGGGGAGATAAATGCATTTTCTTACAAGAAGTTTATTGGGGAGTAATCTCATGATCAACACCCGTAAGAAACAAGGGGAACACAAAAAATTAAAGGAGGAGATTTCAATGCAATGTCGTTCAAACATTGGCCTTACAGGATCTTATACATTATGAAGTTTGGATGAAATGGCCCTCAAAGAAGTACCTAATTGAGACAAGGTGTCCAGCCTTATCAAATTAATAGGTCATTTGACATGGTCTATCCCAGGTGGTATGACCTTTTAGAAGGTAGCTTCCTTTGACAGAGAGTAACTCTGGAAGAAGCACTCAGCTATAAACCATCAGTGGGCAACACTCCCAGCAGCTGGTGAAAACTATGTTTCATTGCACAAGCCACTGTTGGCACTATTGTCCACTTCTCAGTTTATCCCGAGAAGGGAGCTAGGACAAGCTTGGGACAATCATTTAGTTCTCAATTCTTTAGTTTTAAATGTATACACAAAGATGATAGATAGATAGATAGATAGATAGATAGATAGATAGATAGATAGGCAAGTATGAAAACAAAATAGATATACACACAAACACATACACAAGCTATACGCACATACTGTATATAACTATGTATGTATGTATGCATGCATGCATGTATATTAATTAGGTGGTAGCTACTAACTGGCACATAAATTTCTCTTTGAAGAAATAATTAAGGTAAATAATTCCTTCAGCAAGTGCAATTCTTCTTGGTAAAGAAGATTCTAAAGTATTAACTTTCAGACTTACTTTTCTGTCACACAGAAAGGCAAGTTGACTCATTGTGTTTTATTTTAGTTTAGTTTAATGCTTGAAGGTTTGTAAGTTCAAAATTCATTCACAGCAAAAGTCTTTTCCTTTTTAAAGGCCTTTGAGAATAAGTCCAGAAAATTCTCTTCTTCAAAGCAAAAATTTCTAGAATCTACTCAATTGACATGCCTTTAGGTCTAGTAATTTAGAGTATGAAAAGTAGACGAAAGATCTCTGGCTAAACTAACTGTAAAGCAAAAAGAAGTGTACATATAAAAAGATTTATTATTCCAATAGACATGTAAGTTCTTAAAGGTGAAAATGTTAAAA